>NW_020449475.1:55109-76353 GCF_003343035.1 Apteryx rowi | reverse complement strand
AAAAGGAGGGCAAAAACAACCCTGGTTTTGCTTCGTTCTGCTTATGCGACAGGTACAATATTTTTTCCAAAAGCTACATTCCCCTTGTCCCTCTATTGATTTAAAGATCAAAAGTACCACTGTAAAAATGAAGTGACAGAATTGAATATGGTGTACCTATACTGCCAGATCCATAATGGCATTTAGTACTTTCGGGGCACCTAATTATACTTTGGAATGAGTGGGAATTTTGGCATCTAAGCATCTTTATGGATCTGATTCACACTGTCCAGTTTTCCAAGAAAAGCATATGCAATTTCCGTAAGCAAGCATAACTTCAAGATCCTTTCACACTGTTACACAGCTTGCCCAGAATGAGAAGTTTACCAAAAGCTGAGGAGAAAAAGAAAAGACTAAAACCAGAACACTCTCTTCAATCACTACACAATTTATTTTAAAGAAATGTGTGGCAACTTTACAAAGCTCTAACTCTCATCATAAAAATCTCAAGAGCAATAGAAATGAAGATCAAATGTTGAATAGCAGACAAACCTTTCATGAACGTAATAGCTACCATTTTACACAATATAATCAGAATTCAAGCTTACCTTGAATTCTTTCACCTTTTCCATGGTTATCAGGCGCCTTGATGTTTGGCTGGAAAGCATCTGCTCACAGTTACTAATTAGTTTCAGGCACGGGTGCCGGGGAATGATCTCTTCTGTATATCTGGAAGAAATAAACATTCAGACAGTTATAAGCTCATGATTTGGATCACTTGCACTGGAAACACAAAATTCATACAGATTCTTTATAAAATGGCTTACCTAGGAAGTTGCTACAACTTTTAGAGTCTAAGTTACCAGATACTCAGGTATTTGTGCTCAAAGTTTTTCYATTATGTATTCCAATCATCTTGTGACATAAAACATGTAGAATAAATGAAAATCTCCCTGTAAATAGGAAGAAGGGTCCCCACATCCATTTTCTACATGTACTTACATGTTTTTAATGTATGTATGCCTGTATCTTTTCAAGTGGAAAATATCTCAGGCAATCAGGAGTAATAACTTATTCAGTCAGGAGCTATGGTTTTAAAAAAGTATTCCACAGGCAACATATATAAAGGTGCAGCCACAGGAGACTTAACTCCTACTCCCTGAAGGGAGAGCATTATGCTTGAATTCCAAACCATATTAAAACAGCTTCCAATAGACAGTGACATTCCTGGAGTTCAGAAGTTGGTGTTACAAATGTATCACATTATAATTTGTCAGCTGAAGAAAAAAAATTCTAAAGGAAAAGATACCAATTACCTTTTAACATCAGCTGGTAGCAACACTGGCTAGCAATTAAATCCTGTCTTCTCAGCAGTCACAATGTTTTAAAAACCTCCCATCTTATAAGCACACAAGTTTCCCCAGACACAGCTTTCTCTGGATTATATATCCTCTTTCTACTTCTCCAGATGCTGAAAGTGGAATTTTGGATTTAAGAGCTATGTGTGAGAACAGGGAGAGAGAAGTATTGACCTAGCTAATAAGATAAATACGAGATCAGACATCCTTCCTATATACTGCAATACAGACCAGCTATTCAGGCTTAGTTTTTGTAATAAGCTTATGTATAGTATTTATAATAACATACTACAGAAAATAGTATATGATATTGTCAGTGATTATAATTTCATATAAAATGATTACTCTCATGATCTCCCCATGCTTGGAGGTCAACAGGAGTCAGTCATTAAAAAGCAGAACTAAATAATGTTCACACCTACCATTTGAACTTAAAAGATACAAAGAAGGAATTCTGTATTTTTCCTATATAGAAGTGGATTTTATGAATGCACTTTACAAAGTAAACTTCTTGTTCAGGTAGAAGGAGGAACCTCATATAGCACAACTGAAAATAGCTCTCCTTATATATATGTATAGGCTTGCTGGGAGACCGTAGACAAATCCTCAAAATGCCAGCTCCACAAAACTATTTATACACACAAACCAGAGACAGATTGAGGAGAGCAGGTCCAAGAACAAACAAAGCACACATTGCAAAAAACAAATTCACCTGCCTAGCATTAGCCTGACAACACAGGGAAGTGATGTAAACTTCCCTAGACCATGGTTTTGGAATTCATTACCAGTAGTAGGTTGGGGGGGAGGGGGCAGAAGACCCTCATTTGACAGCCATGATAACCCGGGATTTGGTGGAAATAAGTTTCAAACAACTGCTGCTATTTTTAACACAGATTTCAAACACTCAGTTGTTTGTACAGTATTTGCAGTTAAAACAACAACAATGACACATTATGTCGTCCTAGACAAACCCTGTCACAAAATTTTGACTTAAAAATACCAGTTTTGAAGGTTTAACAGCTTAAGGATCAAGCTAGGTGTTAAGGGAAATCTTGACATTTCTTAGCTTAAAGGTAAAAGTGAGCTGTTATACAAGTAAGACGATACAAAATACAGACTAGAAAATAGGAAGAAACTACGCTATATTGCCTCTTCGCATCGTTCCAAAGCTTCCAGATCACCAAACAAACTTTCAGTCACTTCTTGTACCTGAAATTAAGTCACTTCTGCTAGGTAAAGTCAGAACATGCTTTTGACAGAGGCGAATCAAATGAATTCTCAGCTGTTTTTTTCCTATTACGTAAGACTTGTGAGGTATTTAGTACTGTCAAACTGCCTCTCACTTTTACAAGGGTCAGCACTCTGCCACAATATCTTAAAGGTTTTTCTTCATAACCATATAAAAGCCTGACAGCAAAGGAGTTAAAAGAATTCAGATTCAACAATGATTTCAATGTCAGATTGAAAGAGTAAACTTTGGAGTGAGTTGCTATCTTGCAGAGTAAGAGATCATTATCACTTTGTTTAAAAGCCTTGTCTGTTAGCATTAACATACATAGTCCTTACTACACACTTTCAGGTGAAACTCAGAACATTATCAAATGAGAAATATAATAGCAGTGGTTTTAACATAAATCCATTTTAATACAGATTTGTTTTTAATTTAAAGTAATACACAAGGATCATAAATAACAAATTAACCTGATGGCAGGTGTTGCCAGGGGATACTCAATAGCTCAATGTATTACTAACCACCATCTTATCTTTTCCCCATATATTTGCTTTAATATTTGTTCACTTGTTCCTCATTGCAGCTGAAAATAAAGTGATTATACTAATATTCTGTGCTTGCATAGTGACTTCAGCATTTCAACCTTCACTGCATAAAGTCAATTCATAGTAGAATGTACAAATTTACTCTTTAAAAGACAACCAAACTAGAGTTTGAGAGCTTATCTCCCCAGAACATCAGCTAAAGTAGAACCAGAATGTGTAGTTCATAGTCATCTAAATTAAACACTGYGTATTGCTGTACTGAGGAAACACACTCTTACCAATGTACAATGAACAGATAAAAAAAACATTCTGGTATATTAACAAAGAGAATGAACTCAGTAATTCCAGAGAGTTTACTGGCATGGAAATCACAAGCACACAAGGCCTATGAAAAGTTAAACATGTACAGACAGGCATTCTGTCATATTCATTCATAACAATGAATTATATTACAGTCAATGGCATTTTTTTTGTCTGTGAACAGTTTTACAAGAGAAAAAAAAGTCTAAAATACTAATTCTATCAATCAAAAAAAGAAAAAGACATGCAAGCTACAAAAGTGCACTCTTCTGTTACTGAAGACCACGCAGAGATCTGATGTAACAGTCTGCTGCTTTGCGATTCCCAAATTTTCAAAACAGTATGTGATATTATACATAGGATTGTCACAAGCCATTTCCATGGTGAAACCTGGGTCAACAACCAGTTATATACAGTGTAGTATGACTGTACGTAGAAATATATGACAGTGTTGAAGCTTTCTTCAGAGTCCACCTACATCCGGGAGTTATTTAGAAACAGCTACTATACATCAACTCCCCACCTTAATATAAAACAGTTTTCAAAAAGCAAAAAGACCCCTTAGATAAGAGTTGCAGAACTAGGTAGGTGAATAGATGTGTCTCCTCTTAAGACATTCTCTGACTTCTTCAGACACTCTCCATCTCAACACTTGCCACTTGTTTGAGCACATTTACATCTCATTGTCCTAGAGCATCACAGTCCTAATCCCAGGCTGCACTCCTGAGCAGACATCACCACGCAGGCTCTGCTGGCCTCTCTCCCCTTTAACTGGTCTACTTTCCTGCACTTCCTGCCATTTCTTAGTCACCTGACTTTTAATTTCTCAGAAGAAAGTTAAGTTAGTGGTGCCAAGCCCCAAAGAGCCAAGAATGTTCTCTTACAGAACCTGGTCTTGAACCTCTATCAACTACTCTAATAGAAACAYATATTAATAAGTATCTTTCTGCTACTACCTTAGAAATACTCCTGCACTTTGAAAGTCTAATTTTCAAAGCTTAAACCTCAACCCACTGGACACGTGTTTACAAGGACATGTGAAGGCTTTTCTTGTCGGAAACAGGCAGGAGTTATCTCCATTTGAAATCCTTATTTCAAAATCTGCTTTCCTCCACATGAAGTTTTAATATTGAAGTCTGAGCATGACTCTTCAGTGCAAGTACTATGAAAATTATAGCTGTAGTACGCCCCAGAAGAAATCATGGTTAGAATGTAAAATTCATTTTGACATACTACATACCAGAAATCAAGAATACATACTCAGGCCTGTATATTGGCAGCCAGTAAACTAATCTTCCTCCCATCACCAGATATTCTGCTGCAAACTTCAATAGGTCAAAAAAGATGTCACTCAGATGATAGCTGGATGAAATGAAGATGTGATTTTCTGTGCTAAACAAAAAAAAAATTACAAGAGTAAATATAAAAGTGCAGGTAACACCTGCATTTTTTAATTAAAAACAAAAAGTACCATGATTTGAGATTTGCAAAACTACCTACGACAATCTAGATGTACAATTTCTACTCAGAAGAGTAAGATTTTCCAAATTCCTCTACCAACTCCTTAAACTATCACCTTTAGTACTTGGAAAAGTCACTGAAGCACAGACATGGTAGAAATAGTTATTTTGCACATCATCTTTCTCAAGGGCAATTTAGAGTAAAAGATAGAAGACAAGGAAGGCCATGAAGTGGAAAAGCCATGTGTTATCTGTGGAGAGAAAAGAGCAGTGGAAAACCAAGACAGAAGGTTAAGGTTAAACAGAGGTATTCCACTTTAGACTGGCTTCTGCAACTTGCAGGAACTGAAGAGAACTTTCTAAGGATATGAAATACAAGGTAAAGGTGGTTCACAGAGGTGAGATATAGGACCTGATATTTGAACACATGGAAATGATAAGCAGGGAGAACAAAAACAAGAGGATTTCTGGAAGTGACATAGTAGTGACATAGTAGTTTTGCAAACAGAATAGAAAGGGCTTTTCTTTTTTAATTATTATTTTATCTGCTGACAGCTAACCAAGAAATAATAAAGATTCTAAAACTGTGACTGGCTTCCATCAAGACATTTACATGATCTGACAGATAGATACGTTACCTACCTTCTTTCAGCTGACTTAACTGTTTCCTTTTGAGACCCTGTCCTGCGAGTAGCTTCTCGGATACCATATGGTGCTATATAAAGCAAATACATAATGCGGAGATGAGAAGTTCACTCTGCGCAAATAACATCATGAAATTATGTTATACATGCACAACAGTGCACAAACTGTGGCTGTTACAACGTAAAAACTGATAAGGGTAATTTCTTCAAGATCTGTTGAAAGTTTATTGCTTCAAAAGATTATTTTTAAAGCTGTTTCAAAGAATGCCCCTCAGTCGTAAGAGGCTTCTAGAGTACTAGACATCAGCTACAACACAGAGGATAACGCTTTCCTGTCTTAATAACAAGTTAGTTCATTAAGAGATGTTTCTTACATCCCCAACATATGACAGGTGATCCCATCCTCTTTTGTGTGACAGACAAACATCTCTGCTATAACACCTAGGAAATCTTTTTCAAAATGAAATTGCATATATTTGTATTTCTTGCTAAAACACTACACAAATGGTAATTCTCATACAGATATGAACAGACAGATGTGGCTTTTCTCATGTATTTTTGCAAACTTCTAATGGCATAACATACTTATTTCATGTTTAGCACATTTGCTTTTGAAAGATTTATTTCAGCACCATGAAAGCACCAATATCTCCATTTTGTACGTGCAGAAGCTACAACATAATTTACAAACTCAATTCTAAGTCATATTCATATTACACATTATCTTATTGACAAACAGGCCAAACGAAAAATCAACAGGCAACTCATGGAGAAGTCACACTCCCTATTTTTAACTCATATGAACATACCATGGTAAGATCCAGCACTAGAGGTCAGAAACTGCTGTATCAGTATCTTACATTTATTCCCCTAGTCTCTACTCCTTTTCATGCATGACAAATGGTGTTAAGTAAAGAGGTTTTTTAAAGAGTGGAGGACCCTTTCAAGCCCCTAGTGCTTCTAGTAGTTAAGCATACAGGAAATGCATTAAAATCTCTCTTTGGAAGAATTCCAGCAAGCACTTAACAGAAGTCTGCAGAAGTCCATCACAGATGCATGGCAGACTCCAGTGTGCTGGAGCAAAAAGTCCCAACAGCAACATAGACCATTCTGATAAGAAGTCTCCAGAATCAATAAATTCATGCCTTTTCTGAATCAGACTTCTTCAAAGGATAATTTTCAGCCACACTGATTTCTACTGACAAATTTAATAATTTCCTCTGTGGAAATGTTTATATCTACTTTTATTTTTTAAAAAATTAATACCCTAAAAGAGATCTCCAGCTTTGTTACACATTTATAAACTTCCTTAAAATAAATACAGAGATGTCAAAATGCAGATTCAATTTTGACAGCGCTGCCCTCAATGGTCATGTTTTGTAATACGGAAATCACAAACCTGAGCACTCATCAAGACATTAAATTTTTGCCATTTTAAATAAATTAAAAATGCAGGTCCTATTTCCACCACTTTAAGAGTTGAGTAACATATATCTATGCCAAATAGCATTTTATTCTCTGATTGGTCCTAACGAAGTTGATAGGATTATTCACACACCAAAGGTACAAGAATACAGCAAAATCTGGCCTTCTGTACTACCTCTTAGATCCTGGAGTTTACTAATTTGCCTTTTGGTTTAGGAAAGCTCTACTAATCTTCATTAGTCTAGATTTACATGAAATCAAGCATTTACAAGCAATAATCTTTTAGTCACTGTTATTAGACAACAAAAACATTAACAAGCTTACGATCTGTAATGATGACATCAAACAGCATCCCCTTTCGCCATATTGTTTTTGAAGAATCAGAAACTAGTGCATCAAGATAATATTTCTCTAAACCATACTGCCGGAGATTAGCTCTGATATTTTCATCTGGTCCCCTCCATTTCTGGTTCTTTCTGCTAGCCTTGCCTGGGCGGGATGAAGGGGTGGCAAGGGAAGAAAAAAGAAAAAGAAAAAATAAAGCATATCCCATGACAAATTATTTTAGAAGAAAAGCTTTCTCATTCTATATCATTTATTTTAGAGGAAAATAATTAAATATCACATACAAAATAAGAGTTTTATCTCCTGCCTTGTTCTACTCCCTGTCACAAGCAGTTATGATAAACTTCAGAAGTAAAAAGCCATATAATGATAATACAAGAGGAACAGTTCCACTATACCATCTATATAGGATGTCATAGAACACTTATTTTAAAAAAAGGCTCATTTGTAAGATGTCTGCTTTAGACTATAATTATTCATTAGACTGTTATTATCCACCAGTCATAATCCTTTCCAATAATTCAAATTTAAATTGCACTGCAATTTTTCAGAGAAGAAAGAATGGGATTAGACTTGCAGGGGTAGGTTACAAGAAAATAAACTTCTGCATCACATAACAAGAAAGCATAAAGACATTGTCAACACTATTCAGGATTTTGTTTTAATTTTTTTTCTTATTTAATTAAATATTCCCTGCTTAAATATTATGAAAACAGCGTAGTTAGGATGCATGTAAATTGGTCAATAAAAACAAGCATGAGAAAATAAACACTGTGAAGATGAATGTTGCTTTTATATCTACAGAGTATCATCTGCTATCATCAATATTCTTAAATTCTAAAGAGTTAAGTTTCAATTGCTTAGAAATATGCAACATACCTAACCCATGGATTGTGTTGTAGTCTATATCAGTACCACATACATATGCTCCAAAGTGTGCGGAAGAGATAAGAAGGCCACCTGTAAAGGGCAGAAGAAGGTGAAGAGTATAAACTGCTGTCATGAACACTACCTACTTCATTTTTTTCCCCCAGGAACTTCAGAAGTTTACACCAGGAGCACACTAGACTNGGGGGGGGGATTTGAATTACCAACTATTTAGAATGACTACACAAGTATAATCAGAGATAATAACACTAAGTCCCTTGTCCATTACAGCTGATTTGCCTTCAGTGTACTGTTAACTTGTTCTTACCTCTTAAGACTGTTCTTAAGAGTTTGTTTATAGTTTACTGTATTTCAAGGTGATAACACCCTCTAATCATTACATGAATCAAAACTGTGATTTTATTTTGTATGCACTCCTGAAAATCCATTTGAAAAACCATCACCAAATAAACGGTAATTCTGCAGTGTCTGTTCACCAAGCTTGTCTCCTTAACTGTGCCTAAAACCAAACCATGTGGCCAAGCCCTGAGTAAGAAGCAATGGTCAGGTACCTCATAAATGTAAAGCTCTCCAATGTAAATAGCAATATCAAGAAAGTTTCCATAATTACTTTGCAGTGTGAAAACAACTATATACAGATGCATTTTTTTCTGTGAGTATGCCATCTATTTTGTCAGTATGTTTATTAGCTTACTTATTGCATAATAAAACCAAATTTTGTTTTTTACTATTTTAGTACTTCTATTGTGATCTGCTTCTGCTTTTAAAACGTACTATCAGAAAAGCACATGTGATTTCCCCTTGAAACTGGGCAACAGTTGAATAGCCCATAGAAAAGAGCATCTCTATTATGTCTTTAACAGCCTCTAAAAAGAGAAAAGGAGGGATTGCACAGGATTATCACAGAATTGTGTTGTCAAGTTGTTAATCAGGACATGTAGAGCTAATAGAATAGTTTAAAACAGAACAGTAACTGAGAAATAGGCTGTGAACCCCAGATTACCGATGCCAGCTGCTTATGGATAGAAATAGTCCTGCTAAAATGAGGTGAGCGATTCCTGCAGGATGAGAGTTCATCAGCACAAGGAATTCACAAGCTGGCTGCGTGGATGACACCAATTTTCACATTAACTGACAGTCTGAACAGGAATGTGTCAGGCAGCTGCATTCCACTACGCCACCCACTCAGCACCGACAAATCTGTAAAACTGACTGTACATACAGGCCAAAGGTGCTATATCAGAGCACTAGAAAACTCCCATATCATGTGCTAATAAATTCAACTAAAACTGAAGGTGAGGGAGAAAAAAAAATTCTCTGCTTTTTCTGTAAAATGGATCAGGGAAAAACAAGGCTACTCACCCCAGAGGAGTCACCCATTTCCCTTCTTGGCTGTAATCCCTCAGAACAGATGGGCAGTGCCTCCAGAGGGTCAAGACAAATTTAGCTAGCCCTGCCCCCAATTATGGGGGCAGGGCCCCCATACCACCCAGTCCTATGAAAAGAGTAAAAAGAAAGTACTTTGCCCATCTAAGAATATTTTTTAAAACACAGAAGAAAAAAGGAGATAGGAAAACATAAACTTGCAGCTTTCAATAAATCTCAGATGGTACTCAGTTCAGTTGTGTTCACAAATATGGTGCACGGACACTTAAATACTGTAATTTGGCCTTTGGCCTAATATACTAAATAGATGTATACACAAGGTTAAGCAGAGAATCATACTGTCCCCTGTTGACTCTATTAGCAGAATGATGATGGCACAGAACTTCATGCCCTTCTATTGGACGGTGTCTATTTCCCCCACCTCTTGAGCAGGCACGAGATTTTGGTCATAGAGCTATCCTCCAGCACGTCAAAGAAAAAATTCCTACCATTTGCAATTATGCAGCATCATGAATTGGCAAAGGGAGAGCAGGGACAAATGTTTTTCAGAGCTAAAAACAATAACAATCGAGACAACGAGAGCAAGTTTTCCAGAAGGACAATACAGGGTATTCAGATAAAAGACTTGATTTCTCCTTTCAGAAACCCCCAGGCTTCTTTCTGACCAACTTTGACGAAAAAATATTTTAAAGGTTTATGGAAATTACATTCTACATCTCAGAATCACAGCCATTCAAATTCTGCTTAAAAAGGGGGGGGGAGGGGCTAAATCTCTTAAATCAGCCTGGTCAAAAGCACTTTTCATTCCAAGAACAAATTCCAATTGTTCACTGTTACATTAATGTGAAAGACTTGTGATTTGACTCATCTAGCAAACAGACTTTGCTTGCTACAAGCAAGCACAATTTTGCAAAACTGTTGCAATTTGGTAATATTTACCTGTTCAGCATAAAAACAGGAAGAAAACAAGCTAGGTATTAAACTTGTACCAATAACGAATTCTGGACTACAGTTTCTTCAAAGTGTTCCTCAAGTCCTGTATACATTGTTCTTTCCAAACCCATCAGCTCAAATTCACTGTATCACTCTCAACTCTGAACCACCTTCCAAAATTTCAGTGATGGCATACCATTGCCTTGACAATCTTGAAAATCCTCTAAATGACCTCATGAGACTAATAAAGTTCTTGGATTTTACTCACCAAGAATAGCTGCAAAAATAAAAGCTACCCAAGTAAGAATAACTGCATCCTTATAAATACACCTTACTGACAAGTGGGGTGCTATCCACCATTTCCAGTGTCCCTACATACCTTAAATTGCAAGTCTGTACATTACAGATATCTAGCACAATAAAAACAAACATTTTTCATTCAAACTGTTAGGCCATTTGGCAAGAATTTTGTACATAACTTACACTTTAGAATTGAATCACATAAGACTTATAATATTTATCTTGAATTTSTATAGCTTTATGACTACTACGTGATTTCTCTTCCTCTAACTTTTCCCTCCTATTTCTTTCCTCAATTTTCACTCCTAAGAGAATGAATTCTCTCAGAGATTTTTTTTTTTTGATTTAGGTTTAGCAGATTTTTGTAAAAAGAAACAAAACCRCAGACACTGAAGTTAAACTGCTTAAAGAAGAACTAGAGGAACTTCCTCAATTTCCTCAACCTTTCAAAAAATACTAACCATCTGCAAGGAACACAAGCACACAAAAGAGCAGTACATTTCATAAGAGATTATTATGCACCCCTCCCCCCCAAAAAAAGTTGCATATGGGCAAAATTTAGAGATAAAACAAAGTTTACTGAAACTTGTGTTTCTGAAAATATTATATCCCTGATCTATTTTCTATGGTATAGAGAAGCCACATGATAATAAGAATTTGTCCTACTAGTGACCCTGTAATATTGCCTTCTCTTTCCCCAGCATCTTTGGAATGACTTGCTGAATGAATTCTCTTCATCCTCCCAACACTAATACAAATATCATTCAATTGTATGTGGCTCACATATGGCCTTTTTAACACTTGATCAAAGATTATCAAAAAACAGGTCAGAAACAGCCTTTTTTATGCCTTGGAAGAAATTCATGAAGGTAGCCTAATATGATCTACTTTATACGATTAAATGACACAACCTGACACAATGGAACTTCTATTTCAATTACAAACCAGCTGTCTGTCCTTCAGCAGAAAAACACTTCTAAGCCACACAAAGTTAAGTATTATGTGGAATAAAAGCTCCCCCTGATGGCTTAACTAAGAAAAACTCAGCTTGGATATGAACAATATCATCCTAAAGACATGATAATACAAGGAACAGATCACTGCTGAACGCTATGATCTAACAACTGCTATTTTGTGTTACTTGCTCAGAAGTGCCTTCAGTGCTGCTCTAAATAGTCTTCTCTAAAAATGCTGCTCCATGTAACATTTTGAAATTGGCAGAAGGGAACACTGGAGCCAAAATTTCATTGCTAAATCACATTAGATCTTAAGCAGTCCATAACACACAGCAATTGGTATTTAAGCCAAGTTACATAAATAATTGATTAAGACAGTCTATTTTACATTTTCGATAATTCTGTTTACATTGTCTGAAGTTGATCATCTCCCTAAAAATCCTTACAAGATAAATAAACATTTCATTTTATAATCATTATTTTGCTTTCAGTACCGTCTCAAATCTCAGTCAAGCACTAGAAGCTGCTGTGTTCGGTAAAAGTCTGGTTCAAGCAGTAACACAATCTCTAACCYGCAGTTTTTCCCTGAGAAGAAGTAAAAATACCTGTTCCGACAAAAGGATCAAATACAACATCATTGGGTTTTACTCTCCCATGGTTTGCCATAATGAAAGACAAGCAGGCGTCCATGCTAGTATTTCCAATGAAGTGTCTCTTTTTCACACTGTAGGACTCAATAAGTTCTCTTTGGCCATCTGCAATCTGTGGAAACATTTAAAATCACTGTCAGGTCTTAGATACAAGACATATGCAGACAGGTTAACAGACTTGCTTAGTGACACTGTCCAACAAACAGGTATCTATTCACTTCATAATACGACACTTTGCTTTCTGCCTTCTGAAAATATGACACAGCTCTTTCAAAGCAAGAGATATCTTGGTGCAATACTTATGTATGTTTGACCTCTATCTTGAAAAAAATTATCTAAGGAATTTGGAGTGAAAATTCTTCTAAGAAATAATAATCTTAGTAACACTGCTGTTATTCCAGTTATCAGAATATCAGTTGCTGGCAATTCAGAGTTAAAATAATTTCAAGATGTTAAGAAGTGGAAATGCATGTATATACAGGTGCTCACATGCATGCACATATACCCTCAGAGGCTAAAGATCACGCAGAAGTTCCGTCTTCATTGGCTTTCCTGTCATGCTTAAAATCTACATTTAAAATAGTGTTGACAAACTACAGCTTACCGGAAAAACAAACATGGCTCAACTTCTGAGCATTTTATCAACAGACTTCCAAAATATGTTGAAGAGGACCAAAGTAATTTGGAAAAAAACACATTCATAGCTCCTCCAAAACCACCCCTCAGCTCTGGTCAATATCAGTCCTACTGGCTGAACAAAATACATTTGCCTGTTTTTTTTTGTTTTATTTTTTATTTTTTTAAACACTTCAGGAATCCAGCACAGACGGGACAATAGCCACAACACTTTGCAGCATTGCCACAACTTAGGGCACTTTTGCATTAATCACAGGAATGAAGAATATTCACAGGCACTAAAAGGTAATTTGGATCTCTATCCGAACACCACCTCTGATCACAGCCATGCAGTAGTGGTTCTCCTTCATTTTGACTGCACTTGAACCAGGACATTTCAGAGCACATTCTCCCCATCAGTGGCTAGTGCCATTCTTCAAGGATGTCCACTGGGGACCCACTTTCTCCTCACAAGGTATAAAAGACCAGATCACATTTCCTCAGAACGTCCYGATAAGGCATCAGGTTTGAAGTGTGACTGCTCAACAGGCAAAAACATTTGTAAAAAATATCTCAGATGACACGTTCCAGCAGGCTTTTTTTTTAAATATATTTTTTACTGCAGAACAGAGCACTGCCAACATCCTCCCACACAAGCATCCACTTCTGGGCTGGACCTACAAAAGTTCAAAGTCTCAGAGATCGGTCCATGCCCTTCTACTGAGGTGGCTGTCAGGACCGCTTTAAGCACTTATGGAAGGCTTCAGCAGGCTGATGCAACCTAGCACAAGCCATCTACAGTTCCTGTAAATCTTTTTTCCATGTCTGAAACAAAATACTGGTGCTTTTAGCTACAACTCCATATTGATCTAATAAAACACTAGCTGTGCAGAGACTCACTGCTATGTTGAGTTCCCTCTGTTAAAACTGTTAAATTAACCTGCTTTTTTCTATTCACAGTAAGGTTTTCCAGGACTTGCATCAGTGTATTATGCAATGACATATTCAGCTATAATTATATAATCAGTTTCCATTAAAATTTTACATAAATTTTTTACATTTAAATTGAAGATGACTTTCCTGAAAATACCAGCTAGTAAAAACTGAAATAAGTGTACTCACGCACCCATCTACCAAAATACAGATCAATAGGCTCTTCAGGCACATTATTAGGATCCATTCCATAATCTTCCAAAATCCAGAAAACGTGTTCTGGATTCTTTAAATTCACTTTTCCGTTGAATGGCAGAAATTCTAGGGCCTATATTAATAAAGGAAAAGAGAGTCTAGAAATTCTTAAACTTTTAATTTTTTTTAAYATACACCCCAAGAAACAAAAGAACAATAACAACAAAGTCCACTTGTGAGGAATAATGAATTATTACTAGAAGTGCATTCTCAGTTTTCCCTGGATTTTTAAAATGCCTTTCTTGTGAATAAAGATAGCCCAAATGATTCAGATTTAAGAAATCTGAAACCATAACATTTATTGTTAGCTGAACAGCATCCAGCTTGCAAGGAAATAAACTCTGTATGTTAATCACGCAATTTTCAAGTTAAAAAACAACTCTTCTAATAGACAGCAAGATATAAAATTTCAGTGACGTGCTGCGACACCAATTTACATATTCAGCATTATTTCATGAACATATTAAAACTATACAAACATGAAAGGGTATCTCCTTCCCTTTGTTCTCTTCTTCATTCATCTCCTCTCATGCTTTCATATACCCTTCAGCACACAAACAAAAAAAGCTAAAGAAATCTTGTCTGAAATTCCTCATGACAATCTAAACCCCATATAAAAACCTACTAACAACACAGTTAATTTCAGTCTCAGTAAATGAATTAAACAGAATATGTAATTGATAAAAATAAAACATGAAAAAACAAACATTAACAATAATTTAGAAATCTTTCTCAAATGAAATACTGTTATAGGTAAGAGGAGAGAATAAGTGCAGACCAGAGCATAAGGACAGGACAGGAAATCAGCAAACAATCCACAGCTTGTAATTAAAGTCACTGGACTAGCTTGTTCCACGTCCTACAACCATAAACATCTAATACAGAGATCAAGTAGCAGATTTTTAAAAATCCAGCACCTAACGCTAGCTATTTGAATTTAATAATTTCAGGCCAAGTTTCCCCACCTGTGAAATCAGCACAGTGATATTTGTGTGTCTTTTTAATATGCCTCACATAGTCTATTTAGAAAAAAGAAAAAAAAAATGTCAGGAATTTTGAGGGGAATATTAAGTCAGACACAAAGATCACATTTAGAGTTGATAGGACATAGGCCGCAAACTGCTTTAAGACTTTCAGAAAACCTGAACTTAAATACATATTAGACAAAATTGACAGCACAGAATAAGAACAGCATGAGTAGATGAAATTAAATGTTAAAGATTTCTTTAAACATCCACTTACATCTATCTTTTTTATTTTCTCTGCTTGGGTCAGCGTTTTGTTAAATGTATGAATATGTATTTTGTATGTAGAGTCTGACTGTAGATATGGAAGCTGAAAAAAAGGCAAGGATACTTTTGTTAGTACAGCTCCAGCATTACTTAGTGTGATTACGGAAATATATTATCCAGATGCTTTATATACATACCATCTTGTCCACTGGATAGCTCTTCAGAGATGCATAAAGCTCCCCTGAAGATCTGCCATGACCCCACAATTCAAATATAGACCTGAAAATACCAAGATTTTTAGACTGTAGTCATATAGGTGGGAAAAAAAAGATACCTTACAGACACTTACACCTTTTCACCAGTCCTTCTTGTCCAATGTATTTAGGCTTTACTTCATGAAGTACTGAAGCATCTATTTAATTTTAAACACATGCTTAAGTTTTGTTCTGAACGGGGATTTATTTATTTATTTTTTTAAATCCTGAGCTGATATTTCAATGATGCTTTCTTTGTTTGGTAACATATACTAAAAGCTAAACTTCAGTCTTAGTACTCTTGGATATCATCAGATTTTTTTCTGCTTTGCAACACTGATACTTGCAAGTGAGACAAAAATTCATTTGTGTCTAGCAGCTTGGTGGGGTAAGCAAAGGCTGAAAAAGGACAGGAACAGACTTTCAAAATGTCATGCTATCCTGGAATAAAACAAATATGGAACTGTAACAGCTTACATATAATGATATCATCAGATATCTCATTTTAAGATATTATGGTTTTGACATTTTTGAGGTATTTAAACATCATTCTGTCTTCTTACACTTTTTGTTTGTTTCCATATTGCTGGCTTTTAAGAAAAGCACTGCCTTATGAAGACAAGAGAATTGAATTACTACTGTAATAAAGACACAACAACACATAATACATCATAGACATTTCTCCCAGTGCTCAAATATCCCAGTCTAGTGGCCTTTCCATAAAWAAAAAAAAAAAAAAAATCCTCTAGTACAGGAATCCTAGTGGTACTGCATGTACTGTTAGACACTCAAAATACCATATACAGAGACAGTCTTTCAGGATTAGCGGTAGCATGTAGTACCTTTCAAAAATGATGGCTGACTCCTGAAGAAAAATCTTCAAAATGTTCAAAGGTTTAGTTCAAAGGTTTAGTTCACCCAAGCAGACATGCAAGAGAACTACATTTTACTAAGTGACAATAGTAGACACTTAGATCCAACGGTAAGTCATTTTGTTATTTCAGGTATTTCTTTCCTGAAGAAATTATTTAAGACTACATTCCTAATCTGCATTTGCCCTGAAAAAAAAATACATTTTTAGCACTATGTAATTTATTCTCAAAGCATCTGTTTGTATCTACTATGAGAATTTACACTATATTTATAGATGGAACTCTGGAAATGCTGACAGCATAGGCTGTACTATGCAGAACCAAATATTCATCTTTGAATTTTATTCTAATGTTGGAGAAGCTCTTATAACACCTTCAGGCCCTCTTCTTACTTTTAGACTTTCATATCTATTGGAAAAGTCCCTTAAATCCTGGGGTGCTTTTCTTTTGATAAATACATGCTTCAGAGTTTTTAATACTTAGTAGCAGTGAAAAAGTAGAGTAAGGTTGCTGGTGCACCTTCAACTAGCATGTGTCTTCACATTCAGTAGTAGATGGGAAAAACAGTGGACCAGCTTTATGCTTTCTACATAAATCCCTTATACATAAGCATACACATTAGTTGAAAGAGCATGGTATACAGATCACCTGCAAGCCGTTTTGTCATGTTTTACTTCCTTAATTGCCTCCAATTCTTTTTTGAAGTGCAGCACAGTTCTTCCCCATTTGAAACATATTATTGTAAGTACAATTTTGTATACATGTGTTTATTTTGGCAAGACTGGACAGCTGAAGTCAGTGTAGGTAAAATTGAATACATAACACAACAAGCACTCAACAAGGGCCAAGGAACACTCTGCAGAGATGCCCAGACTATCTCTGAACAAGACTGCACAGACACCACAAACTGAAGTTAGCATGGTCAGASAGCCATACTAAAGCTATGCTGCTTCTGGTCCTGAACTACAACAAGGAGGTATCCCTCAAACCTCAGCGAAAAGCTTGTTATTCAGACCCTCAATAAATGACCAAAAGCAGCAGGAGTAATCACTAACACTCTGGCATGTTCCTTTGCTCTCAAATTTTCTAGAAGGATCCCTCTCTGCTGCAGCAATCTGCACTGAGGACTCAGATATCAGCACTAGGAGGGTGACATAGGGAATCACTATCATTCCCTTTTAAAAGTCATTTTCAGTTTTTAACTATCACCATTTTTATCTTTTAATCCCATATACATTTTAAAATAAGTTACTAACTACATATTACTCAAGCCAGTAACACTTCAAGACAAGTACTGGCTCTGCAGTGAAGAACGCTGTTTCAACATTCTGTGCTGATCTTCCACAATGTAAAGAGGACAGGCATTCTACATAATCAGTCCTACAGATTCCAGCAATRCCTCCTCATTTCTAAGTGACTGCATATTTTAAGACTCCACACAAAAATCTGCCACAGTATAGTGGAACAATTTTGCACAACCTTCACTATCATTTACAAGATTTTTCACCTCTTACTTTGCGCATACTGTCCGTTTCATTAGTCCTCTTGCCATCTCTTCTGAAGGAATATTGAGAATCCAAAATGGAGACTGAAATAAAAACAAGATATATGAGTGATCCAAATGCCTAGTCAGAAGATATTACATGAGTTAAACAATGCAATCCAAATTACCTCTATAAAAACAGAATATGCAAACTGAAGATGAAAAATCTGTTAACTGTTCAGAGAACATGAGGATAAAACATATAATTTGAGGTAAAATTGTACATTTAGCCTGAATGGCTGAGAAATTTTATTACAGATTTCATTTCCCCACCATATCTTTGACTTGCCAAATATTATTTGTTTTTGTTTCTCTAGATTATTCATTCTCTAAATAATTATAACACCTAGCTACACATGATTACTAACTAAAACTGACTGTTCTCTGACTAAGCATTGAGACTGGAATAAAATCGTTTCTTAGCTTCATTTTTCTAGATATGCCAAACCATTGATTTAGAGGCAAATACGAAGTTCAAAGAGATGCACAGCTACTCTTTCATGGTTCAACTATTCTGAAAAGAAACAAAAACCTACCAGTAGATGGCACTATTTCTTTTCATATTATTAAAGGGAGACGCCCTCAACTGCATTTGGTGCATCTTTTATCAAAATGAAAATCTTTACTGAAATTTAGAATTACTCATTTTTGCCAGATGCCTTATTTTCCTAAGAAACTTCAAAATTTATTCAGATACCTACATGTAATAAAAATATTATAAAGAACATATTTGTATACCATACATGCACTCAAGTAAAATATTTGGCCCACACTTACATTTACACGAATTTCCTGCTGACTGCTGAATTGTCCACCATAAAGCGAGAGCAAAGATGTTATTTCCTATAGTGAAAATGTAATAGGTCAGGCTTTACGAGAAGATATTAATGTTTTTAAGGAAAAAAAGAGGTATTTTTCTAACGTCATAATTCAGAGATAGTCTGCGTTATGATTTATGGTATGCTGCTCTATGACCTCCATAGAGACTATAAGCACAATCTTGGATAGAACAATAGAAAAAAGAATTCTATTTACTACTGATTTATTGTGGGAATCAACAATGAAAAATTCTTAGAGTAATTGTGTCGCTGGGGTAAAAGTTTACAGTGAAGTTCAATTTTATGTACTGTTTATGAACTGGAAAAAAAAAATTAAGATTCTCCAGCTGTATAAATACCTGATCAACCTGCTCAGAGGTCAGTTGAAAAACAACTAGTTTTTGATAGGTTGTAAAAAGTTCTGCAGTATAAAATAAAATACGATGAAGTTAGCCAAATTGCAATACTCAAATCCTGCTGTTTTACAGTGAGTTAATTTTCAAACAAATCAGTTCCCTAATGCAGCTCATCACATGGCCAAACACATGGTTGAACAGACACAAGTGTAGCGCAAAAGAGAAATATAACTACATCCTTCAGCAGCAGTATCAATCAAGAGTAACTACAAACTTGGGGAAAAAAATTAAAACTTTGTATGCTTCATACATCTCTTTTTCCTTAATTTGCTCTGATGACTTGCCTAAAGAAATATTGGGTGGATAATAAATAAATAGAAATAAATCCATGTTCCAGGCCCACAAAGCATTTAATAAACAACAATGCACAAGAGAAAGTCTTAACAAAAAGAAGGAAAATAAAAAAGGTGATCCAACACTCATTATGTATTTTATAACAGATGTACTGATGACCTACCAATTCTAATAAAACAATCTTGCATTACAGCACTATTTTAAACAACAACATATTATCCTGGATATCATATTACTAGCTCTTCAAGATGGTACCCAAAAGAATATGCACCAGATCAAAACATATTACAGTGTGCAGTCTCTCTAAGTCATGATTAAAAAAAAAAGTCACAAATTAAGTTCACAAACAGAACTTTTTTTTTTAATAAACATGAAAATTGAGTATATGCTTAACTATATATAGCAGGGACTCATCAAAAATGCCAGAGAGCTTCAGATAAATTTTAATTTTTTTTATGTGATCAGGCATTATCATCTAATAAGGGAAAACCAATTTAGAATGAGAGAACAAAATCTGCACCCCAATTTTGCAACCAAGTATACCTCTTGGGATTGTCAATGAAAAGTACATCTGCAGTTCTTTAAGAATTGCTTGTCTGCTCCCAAACTTCACATACAATGTGATCATTCTGATCCCATTTCAATCAATACAGCATGACCTGTCCCGATCACATGGAAATAAATGCTCCAAATTAAAAGTCAAAAGCAAGCAGTTCTTCGTGTCACTGGCACTGACGCAGAAGAGGAGGGAAGCGATGAGAATGCTGGCCCAGGTCTTGGAGGCCTCTATTCAATCCCTGCCTACACTGTAGACCTTAGGACTTCCAAGAGGTCACATCTTCTTTGTTCCTCAAATCTTCATCTAGAAAGTGGAGATTTCACACTTTCCTTCCTCATGCAGTTCCATAAATACATTAGACAGAGAAGACTCTGAATATCATGACAATAGTATGGACCATTTAAATAGCTACATCACACAGGCAGGAACCACCATAAGATTTTAAACAAAAAAGCATTTGTCATCAAACTAGGGCCTTAGGCGCATCTCCATTTTTTTCCTCCAAGTTTCCATTTCTAATTTAGAGTTTCCAACTACTTTGATGACAACCTGTCCTTGCTCTAAAGTCTCCTTAGAAAGGATCTGTGCTTCAGTCCTGTGCTTTCCAAGCAGACAAGACCTCATAAGCAAACACAGAATACACATGAACAGCAAAAGAAATACCTCCTTAAAAAAAAGAAAAAGAAAAAAGGAGGAGAGAGACTTTTCATGGCGGGGGGGGAGGGGGAGAAAGAAGAAAAAGAAGGGGGGAAAAAAGCGCCCCTTGTAAGGGTAAAGGAAAAAGACAACAACTGAGCCCTAAGAAGTCATTCGCTACTGCACGAAGTGTAGGAAGTATTGATGGAATCGGCCCCCCCCGCGCGGGCGAGGACTAACGGCCACTCCCCCCCCACCCCCAACGGGCGCGGCGGCCCAACGGCCGCCCCCCTCGGCGGTCGCAGCCCAACGGCCGCGCCGCGGCCCTGCCCCTGGAGCGCTCCCCGCGCGCGGCCGCGGCCCTCACCGGCAGGCGGAACTCGAGGTGCTCCTGCGCCAGCAGCAGCAGGTACCGGC
>NW_020449475.1:39306-54919 GCF_003343035.1 Apteryx rowi | reverse complement strand
TCTGTGCCCTCGCAAGGTGCCTAAGCGCAAGAAGGAGGTTGTGCGTCCTGTAAAAGTGGCTGCAGGGGGAGAGCGAGCTTCAGGAGAGAGGCCGTCCCTCAGGGGCTGGACAAGGAGGGGTGGCAACAAAAGTTTTCCTTTCATCCCAGAGCCTAAATCGGCGAGAGCATGCATATCCAGGACAATCTCTTTATCCCTGATGCTAATAAAGCCTATTCGCCCAGCTGCGGTTTTGGGGACAGCCTGTCTTGTCCCTCTTTTCCTGGCCCACAGGGGAGCCCAGCAGATGGGTAGGTGTGAAATCTTGCCTCGAGCACCAGGTTGTGCTGCCAGGCCTTTGTTGGTGTTTGAAGTGTGCTGGGAGGAGGAAATGCCCCATTTATATGCAGTGGGGAGGTTCGGAGCCGAGCGCTGCCCTTGAGCAGGCCAGGGAGACGAGACTACAGGGGATACGTGCTGGCCAAGCTCCTGGTGGGGAACAACAGCGCAGGGCTGTTCTCGGGCACAGCTGCGAAGGTGGCCTGGGGCGTGCTGGAGTCACTACCAGCCTCCCCAGGTGAGCCACCTGCCTCCCTTCCCTCTGCCCTCACACGGCTATTGGCTCTGGCAGCAGGAGGCCGCTGTACTGGCCATAATGCTGGCGCCTGGGGCTGGGGAGGCTGACCCCAATGGGGGTCTGCGTACCCATTTCTCTCTTGCCAGAAGAAGGAAGGGGCTCTTGGAGGCTGCAGGGGCCCGAGGGGTGACGTCTGTGTGGGCAAAGCAGGGCTCTGCACCACAGGGGAGAGGAGGTGGCTTCTGCTTCTGCCCCAGTTTTGCATCCTTGGAGAACACAGCTGTCTTGCACCTCTTATTTGCTCTTGGGTATTTTCCTCTGGACTTTCTGGCTCTCGTGGCCTTTTTCTGGTAGTGTTTCTGTTAGTTTTGCTGTAAGGATTTTTAAGTGAGAAAGATCTTAGAAAAGCTCTTGGGGCCAGGCCACCATTTAAACTTGGGCTTCTACCACTGGAAACRTAGTGTACGCAATTAATGATTAACAATGTTAGGGCATATTTAGAAAGATAAAACAGTGTAAATAGGTCTGTCAAGTCTTTTTTGCAGAAAAGACCTTCTAAATTCCTTGTTCAGTATCATACTTTCCCAAAGCTCTAAACACAAATGTTACCAAATAATTCTAGTAACTGGTAATGCCTAGACGTGTCTTGTTGGTTTTTGACATGCCTTTCTTATTGTGCAGCAATAACCTTCCTTGTTGGCATTGATAGAGCAGATAGTTGGATAACATTAACAATTAACAGACACCAAAGGAGTCATATTAATTTTTCCATGGGAAGGAGGTCAGTGGCTGTGACATGGGTGTAGAAGCAAACAGAGAAGAGAAGCAGATTCTCAGGAAAGTAACAGAAATGTTACTATCCAGAAAGAAAAAAAAAAAGTTTTTTGTATTGCAGGTTAATTTTTGTTGTATTTTATTTTCTTAACATCTAGGCTTGATAACTAAAATCCTCTACTCACTGATCCCCCTGTTATGTTGATCTGAAAGGTTCGGCTTATCCAGATTTCTTTAAGCCTTTTATTAGCACCAGGCCAGTTCAGCACTTAACTCACATTTTTTAGTTTCTGTGCTGATTTATGATAGCTTTTTTTCTAGATRGTTAAGATTTGCTCATGACCTGTAAGAGACCGCATTCTTTATATATCTCGATAATCTCATACTGTATTTACAAACTTAACATACATTGCTTTATTCTTTTCAGTAACATTATAGCAGTTTTTTAGAGTGGAATTTGGTAGTCATCTTAAGTCAACAACGTTACATAACTGTTTTAGGGAGGGAAAGGAAGAACAATCTATCCTTTTTAGCCTTCAGGGGAATTTTAAGTACACAAAGTATAATTACTCTAATTGGAATTTATCCAGGAACCTAGAATTAACCACCCTTCTCTCACGACAAATATAACAGGAGCATGTGATGATCATGAGTTTCAATTTAAAAGTGAAATACTGTGAATGAAAAGCCATTATTTAATGTGTGCTGTTGTTTATCTTTCTCAGTTCTGTTTCACAGCCATTGTGTCGCTATCTTCTGCCCACTCCATGCACTATTCTAGAGCCAAACACAACAAAAACTTTTTTTGACCGTGACTTACATGTTATGCTGGGGGATTTGGGGAACTGTGACTTTCATATGAAGCAGCATTAAAATTTATATATGGACCATAATACTAGTGAAACCTTATTTTTAAACAAAATAACTTAAATTTTAGAAATGCACAATCTGTAATTTAATTATCAGTATTTCTGTCCCCTCCCCCATAGAAAARCCTGCAGTAATTCTCAATTTTATCTACAAATATCTTTAAGAAAAATATCAGTACTAATAATGTATTATATGGAAATTCTAGTTTGCATATTTTAACAGCTAAAGTATATATGATCTAGAAAAGATATGGTTATAACACAATCAAATCTCTATATAACAGTCTCTCCCTAATTCCTCAAAATAATTACATTCTGCACATAGAGTTCATATTCTGTGTATATTTTATTTTATATATATAGGGTAGCCTGTTTACCTGAATGAGACTGATGTTTTCATCTCCCCCATGCAAACTTCTTTGTCTGCAGTGCCTGCGTTATAGATTTTGCTAGGCAGACATTGCTGTGCAGCACAGCCTTTTAAGGGAGAACTATCTGTTCTGGTTTTGTTCTTTACTAAATACAGTTTTGTAGACGGTACCACAATAATTAACTGGAATTCTACTTATTTTTTCAATGTTTGATGAGCAAAATCCCCCCGTTTCTACTGCATATCACTGTTGCAGCTCCAAGATAATGTTTTCTGTATATAATAACTGTCATAATCTGTGGGAACCTTGTAAGCGTAGCTTTGTTTCATCCACCTTTAATAAGTGCATAGGCATGGGAAAAGATGCCCACCCCTCTCTGTGGATTGGTGCACTGCCTCTTGAGGAATGGTTTGCTCTCTCTTGCTTGTCATTAAGCCTGTACTGAATAGGTCAACCAACACTGGATGAGATTATCCTTCTATTTTGCAGCCCAGTACACTTTCCAGATAAAGTTCTTTAAAAGGTGTCATTGCATGAACAGTAAGTAAATATCACACTACATTTATGTACAAAGGCTACAGGACATGTATTGTAGGTCTGTGTCTGAGAACTGGGGGGAATTGTATGTCTTGGAAGCTTGCAAGTTTAACTTAATGACATGTATTACTTAAATGACTTCAGAAGTTCAGCCGAATCCCTTTTACTTTCTTGATTGCTTCAGAGTTACAAGTGGGCTTAATAAAATGTTCAGCTATTTAATGTCTTTTTCAGTAGCCTAGCCTCTCATTCAGGAAAAAGTTACAGGAATTATTAGAAGTTTTTTCTTGTATAAAGGCTGATCTTAATTTTTTTTCCCTTCATAGCTGACAGTGCAAACAACAACCATACTTACAATCATTGATTTGGTTCCTGCTTGAGTGCCATAAAACATTTTTAAGAAATGGAGGAAGATAAAGGGCAGAGTGCTAAATCTACCAGCGCAGTGGATGACCTAAGAAAAAGTTGGCAGACCTGGGCAGATGATCAGATTGAGTATCAGAGAAAGAACCCATTCAGCAATGATGAGAGCCTTGCGTCTAAACCTGTGCATACCCACAGAGGAGATCCTACCTATGGGAGACCCCCTGAAGGGTCTAAAACAGAGCAGAGGGGGAAAGATGCCCACTCACATGTGGGGAAGGAAGTGGAAGAACTGTGCTTGATCATAAGAAGCATCGGAGAGAAGGGAGAAGATGGACATGTGAGTGTGACATTCCGGCAGCTGTTTGAAACATACGTGACTATTTCCAATAAAGTAGTGGGGATCTTGTTGAGAGCCAGAAAACACGGTCTGGTTCATTTTGAAGGTGAAATGCTTTGGCAAGGAAAAGATGATGATGTGATCATCACTTTACTAGAATAAGGCTTTGTCATCTGATGAATTCTGCTGCATGTTTCCATTTGGAAAGAACATATCTAGATACCATCTTGAAAGAGGTTTTCATTACAGAATTTCAACTCAGTGAATTAATGGGACATGAGCAGAAGAGAAAATTGGTAAGAAGGATGAAAAATATTTTCATAAAAATGGTAGATATTGTGGACAGAAATCACAAATAGTCAACTAATCTCTTACTCTCCCAATGGATTGTCCTTTCATTATTATCATCCATTGCATGTGGTTCTTTAAATGTCTCTGCGGCTTATTGCTTTAAGTAGCTGAAAATTTATTACTAATTTGCTACCGTACAACACTGATTCTTGCAGGCTGTGAAATACTTAGTGTGTGCAGGATTTTTATGGTAAAACACAGAATTTAAATAAATATTTCTGTAGGAATTCATATACTTCTTCAAAAAAGAGCTTGATCTATAGCAAAAGTTTAATTATTTTCACATGGTGAAGTTAAATAAATGGAAGTTTTACTGACTTTCAAGAAGCGTATGAAAATTTGCAAGTTTACAGAAATATCATTTACTTAAGGGTCTACAGAATATACAGCAAGGCTATTATATGGCTCCTAAATTAGCTGCATCTTTCATGTATTCTGTAGAGCTGCACTAATCCTGGTATTTAATAGTCTATTCTTATCATCATATCTTCTCCAAAGCTTTCCAGTGTCTCTTGTTCTTTTTCCTCTTTGTATCTCACACCATTTTTACCTGTTCTATTCTTCTAATGCTACCTCATCCCCTAGAAGTTCAGAAAGCTTTGCAGCCTTTTGGGGGAATTTGACTATGTTTCTTCTTAGAAAGTAGGGTGCCACAACATAGAGATGTGAAAGAGAACAGAAACTGTATATTGGCACACTGTGTATTGGTGAAAAGAAAAAAAAAAAACATCTTTCACTTCTTTCAACAAAATGTAGCAATGTTTACAACAGGAGAGTAGAGATCCTGGAGTGCCAAATGCATAAATAAAAATATAGCACTGAAGTCACATACCTCACTTGGTCAGGCAGAGTTGTGCTTTCAGTGCACAGTTTTAAGTTCTCCAAACTGGGAGAAAAAATGAGCTGCTGTTTAAAAATGGGACTGAAAGATGACAGATAACACTTCTTTTCCTAATTCTTCTGGGGAAACTTTTTTAACTTAAAAAAAAAAAAAAAGGATTGGTTATATACAACAGTTGTAATAATACCATTAGAAATATTCAGAAGCTATGTTTACAGTAGTTCCCACCAAGAAATGTGCATCCATTGGGAATAGCAAATTCTATTTTTTACCAGCTTAAATGAAAGCTCTTAGGTGGTGCTAACTGTATTGCTTAATGGGTTTTTAAAATAAGAATATTCTGTTGCCTCAAAAGGATGTTGAGACTTAATATAAATTATGAACATGGTAAATGTGATTAAATTCTCTTATACTAATTGTATAAAAGACTTTTTTTTGCAGAAAGCCTGAAATTTTTTTTATATTTTCATCAAATAGAGATTTTCATCAAAACACATTTTTTGTTTCATTGAACAAATAAAAGTATAATTTATATTATTCCCTCTGTCTCCTTTTCCTAGTGAAAAGGTAGTTAGAAAAAGAGAAAATAGGGGAGAAGAAAAGGTGCCAGAGTAAGTATATCTGAGGGACAGGAAAGCCAGATATAGCATGGAAGGGAAAACAAAGGATGGGTTTTATCATCACATAATTTTACTATGTTGGAAACTGGGGGATACATGCTGCACCAGATACTGCATTTAATACATTTAAAATGCTGTGTTTTTTCAAAAAATCCATTTCTTGCCAAAATGACAAGAACACACCTCAGTGGATTTCAGTTCCCACTAGATAAAGCCTGGGCACACATTGTATAAAAAATAATTTCAAAATTGTTAAAATACAGCTACAGGATATGGTTTGTTTAATTTTAACTTAATTTTAAATCCAGTTGTTTCTGCTGTAACATTAGTTCATAATTTGTAGGAAGCAGTATCAGGCAGTTCAAGTATCACTAACAGGATGACAGCATCAAGAAAAATAATACATTATTCTCAGAAAACACATAGGATGCTCAGGCTGCACACTGCCTCAACGAAGACGCAAGCGCAGCTTCTGCAGTTAGGTACTTATATAGTCTCTGTTGCACTCTTTCCTCCTATTGCTGGGTGCCTCTACAAGAGCTGTAAATATAACTAGGGTCCATCTACAAGAGTTGTGAACATACCTCTAATTAGTATCAAAACATAGAAAAGCAGAGTAAGCCCTAACTAAATGGTCAGACCAACTCTGTAAGCAACTATAACAAGCTTGCCCTATCATATTTTGGATAAATCCAAGAATTAGTATAAGAGAGGGGATTTATTTAGGGATAGATTATTATTTTTTTAATAATCGTAGGGCCAAATTTCCTATCTGCCAGCTATAGATGAGCATTCTGTGAAGAGTGACTGCTATCTTTCTCTTATGCATATCCATGCAATGCATCTGTCATAAACACCAGAAAGCTGCCAAATTGGGTCAGCTCACAGGCTGACAAGTCTTCTGCTTTCAGCAATAGCCGTTACTCCAAAAGAAGTCTAAAGGATAAGTGCAATTGATTGATCTGTCCACTGATACACTTATGAATAAAAATTACTCCTGAAGCCTGTACAGTCAGGTATACATCATATCTAGTGGACAAGACTGGACTTAGCTCCTAGTTTGCAAGCTAGGGAAAATTCTGCTTCATCATCTGCAATGTAGAGAAGACATTGGCTGTCGGAGTGGGAGATGGACCCGGAGTAACGATGAGTCTCAATGTGAGTATGATCATTCTCCCTTTATTCAAGTTCTTACAGAGTATATATAGACAGGCAATAAGCATGTGCTAGCGATAGCTATATGACTGGTTTACAGCCTTCGTTCACGCGCCTAAAGCGGATATCTGATTGGTGCAGGATTGCTGTCCATGCGGAGAGGTCTGTCGACTTGTTTACCTCCTTGTAGCTTCCTTCTTTTGWGCTGTTCAAGGACAGCTCRCATAGCYRTGGGATCCTCCCTCCATCGTGAAGACAGGATTGCTCACTTCTAAGAGATCATGCCCCTTTTCACTTAACCATTCTTCCACAATTGGCATCTGGAAATGAATCAGTTTTTAAACTTTTATGCAATGGGCCACCATTAAAGTAAATGGAACAGCTAATCTAATACATTATTTTCATGAGAAGTGTTAAGACATGAGTTTATGTTAGTACTACAGATTATTTGTAGTAGTAAGTAAACTTTGACCTTCTAAAAGGTGTTCTTACCCCATCAAGTCACTTTCAGCTCTTCAAATCTCTCCTAAAACTTCACTTTTTGTAGCAGGCTTATCAGCTCCCTCAGTAGTCTTTCCCCTTCTTCCAGTTGAAGCCTGTCTATTCCACATGGGTTTTAGACTATAAATTGTACAGGGATTATCTGTATTCTGTTTTATGAAACACTGAAAATGCTTTCAGCACTTCAATAAATATTGCACATCAGTTTGACATGACAGCCAGTGATTTTTTTTTTACTATTTCCTAGTCTGACATTTCAAATATGATTTTCATCAGTTTGTGCTCCCATTTTTATGCTTTTATTTGTAACTCATGCTTAAGAAGACTTCTGAATAGCCTGAAGATCTATTACCAACTTGATCACACTGAAAATGCTATTCTTAATTAAATGCTTGAAGACTTTTTTTTTTTAATTTTACATTTAACAGCATTGTACGTGTATCTGCTTCACCCTTTCAAGAAGGGGCAAACAGTACTTCAGCATAAAAGCATTATTCTCTGGGCTTGCATTAGGTTGCTATTTTATGTAAAACAATTGAGCAAAAGAGTACAAATAAAGCTTGTACATGTAGTCAAAAAAGCTGCTTTTCCCAGGACTGCTAATACTGGATCAAAGAACAACAGATCCATAAGTAGTGGCTAAGCAACTTTCCTCTGCTTCTCAGGCTCTTACATACATCCAAGAATAAAAACTGCTGAGAGGCAGTAAGTTGACTCTCCAATAAAAGGTCTTTTAACTACCTTTGCTCATTGGAATGCTCCAGAAAAGATTTTGGAATTTTTAAAAACATATTATAAGGCTGCTGTAGAAGAGGGCAAACATCATTAATGGAGTCTGCTGACTGTGTTTTCCAGAGGATGGCCAACAATTCTCACACATACTCAAAAGTATTAGAACAGAACTTTCAGAAAATATTCCTTGGTCTAATTAAAAAAAAAAAAAAAAATCTTCGGGGTCCAGGAAGAACACTTGTCAATACAGAAGGGAAATGGAATGCAGTTCTTTGCTGGAAAGCACTAATGAGAGACTAAGTACTACTGTTCATCTCAGTAATTAACATGGCTCCATTTATAATTACACTTTCCTATTTGAGCTGGTTTGAGGGCTGTCTGCTAGTGTCAAGAGACAATTTGAATGCTTTCCATCTTGTTCATCAACAAAAGTTTTGGAAGCTAGATTATATCCTGATCTTACCTTTACAGTCTTACAGTCATTAGTGGATCTTTCTCAAATGTAACAGAAGTTTATGAAAGTAATAATATACAAGGCAGAGCTATAGCTCACCTTTATTTATATGCAGGAGTCCTTCAGAGCTAAAACGAGTTGAAATGTAATTGATTTTAGTCAGAGATATAAGGAGTCCAATACACACAGAAAATGGTGATGATTTGTGCATAATTTCTTCCCACCCCCTGTAAAATCATACTAACCTCCTGCTGGACCCTACATTTAATTCCCAACAGCTCCCATGCTACTATTATTATTTTTAACAGTGTCAACATAACAAAATTAGCTTGTTTTTGCACTTCAGTGGTTCTATACAAGCTGAAACATCTAAAAATTGACTTTCATGTTTCCTTCCTACATTTGACAACCATTGTAAGATTCCAAGATTAGTATTTGCTCTTTATTAATTCTTTTTGACAACAGTTCATTATGGTACCTTAAATATTACATATCACAGTTAAGTACAGTTATATATATTAACTACAAATCAGAACACGCATACATAGTATTAACTCTTGAAAGATCTTAATGTTCAAATATTTCATCAATTTAGGAGTGAATTCATACCTCCTAATCTATTGCACAGAATTAGTCAAAGTTCAGTGGCTTTAATTCACATCTTCCTAGCTAAAGTTACAAATTTAACCACAAAATACTGCAAATTACACGTGAGTGTCCACTAATAAGAATACCAAAACATTAGGAACAAGGTCTTATGGAAAAGAGAGGTATAAACTTCTGGGTAGAAAATGCTGTTGTTTAGAATGGTGTGAACTTTCTGAAATATTATGTACAATTTACTGTATGAATATTACAATACACTGTAGCGCTAAGGCAACAGGTGCTGGATCAGTGGCAAACACTGAGAAGATTATGTTCAGGGAAGCTTGCAGGTGCAGTAGACCATTATCACCTTAGCTGCATCTAAAAGTATCAGCCAAGGACACTTGATTAGTTAGGCACAAAGAGATAAACGAATAAAATCCACTCCATTTTCTGGAATTTCTGCTTTGCAGACAGTCTGCCTTAAAATGGTGTTGAAAAACAGAGCACTAACATTTCTGGTTAGAATCATACTAAAGGCAAGTGTTAGCAAGTTCCTTAAGCAATTCAGAACACAATTCATACATGTTCCAGTTCTGGGCTGAGTCTCTGCTATTCCAAGTTCAAATCAGATGATTGCTATTATGCAAGCCTGCCACATACTCACTGCACTAAAGACCCATTTCTCTTGTGACTTCATTTAGAAATCAAATTTAGCCAAGACATTAGTACACTACAAGTGACTTCCAGTAAGAGCATTATCAGCATAATCTCAAAATTTGATTTTCTCTTCTGCTGTCATGCAGATGGTCAGTATACTAAATCAATTCTCTGAACTCTTCACATTCTTTGTAAACATACAGTAGCTAATTTAAAATATTGTGCACATAAGAGGGAAACAGTCTTTTAAGTCCAACATACAAACACTTATACATACATTTAAATTATACTCTATATTGTATAGCATCAACACATCTCAGACACATATTGTATTAACATTTACTATGTCACTGTCATGCAAATAAGAGAGCTAATATATTAAAGTGGTTTAGCACCAGAAAAATTAGTAGTGCACTTCAGCAATGTATTTACTAACAACTAGGCATAACTAACAAAGTACAGATGGAAACTTAATGTTTTAAATGTTACTTGCAATCCCAGAACAATGTATTTTTTAAATAAAAATCTAGATTCCACAGCAAACATTCCCTTTGGTATCATGTACATGCCGTTAGGAGTAACTGTTGTTTCCTTAGTTACAAATACATTCTGCTGCTATACCCTGCGTTTTACTAGGAAAAGTAGTCTGCATGTGTGTATATGTACATGTATGTATACTACATGTATATAAATAAAAAATTATCATTAAAATACATTGCCTCACTGTCAGAGAAGTACATGGACTTCTTAAGTACACAGACTGCAAGAACTAGGTTGACAGTTATAAATTCTGTGTGCATTTCTTCATAAGGAATTAAAACTTTTTTATCCTGGTATTTTATTAGTAACATCAAACTGTGCAACCTTAAATCAGAGCTCAAAGACAAAGAACCAAACTTGTTTGTGACACAGAGCTAGATGTGCTTTCAACTGGCAGCATTTTCAGTTTGCAGTCGCTCAATCAGTTGTTCAGCCTATGAAAGCAAGCAAGCAAGCAATGCATTAACTACACAGTTACTGAGTTTACCGAAAATTCCAGTTTAAAAAATACCAGTGATAAGAGACGAACAAAGCATATACTTCTCATTTTACATAGACAAAGTGTACAACAGAAGTCATTGTTCTGGCAGACTAAATCCAGCATAAGGGCACTAACTTGGGCATTTCTGAAATAAATCAGTTTAGATTACTGTCAACCTTTTTTGTCAAGTCTCACTGAATTAATCTTCTCACTTGAACTAGTCCTTGAGGTTTTATTAATATCTTCAAAGGAACCACCTTAAAAGGTGAGAAGGTTAAATCTAGTATGTTTTAATATGCAGAGCAGATACACAATCAGCTACTTCAGTAGGAACAACTTAACAGAGTTAAGTAGCTCTTGCAGTTTATTTGGAAATAAAGCTAGAAAAAGAATAAAGGAACTGAAAATGAAGTTGTTATCTCAACCTTGCTTTGCATTCTTAAACAAATACCATATTCAAGCCATTAAAAATAATAAAAAGAAAAAAATAAAGAACATTTTCCAACTTGTGAACAGGATATTGTAAAATCTCTCTTGAAGTACTTCTACATTGTATAACCAAACTTGGTACATACATCCCTGACTAACCCAAAACAGTAAGCAGTGTAACTACACAGCTATACTTATCTGAGAGCCAAATATCTCTGTGTGATATTGTACAGCATAGACACATCTGCTTCTCTGGACCTAGATGAGATCTCCAACAAGGTGCCACCAAGAAGTTTGCCTTTTATTTATTTTCTTTCTTTTTTTATTTTGAGTAAGAAGATCTCTAGATTATTCTTGAGATGAGACAAGCCTCTTTTTCAGCATATCTATTTTGGGGCTGTCCAATGACACCCCCAATGACACCAGGATGGTGTAGCTGCATTGCAAGGATGGGTTCTTTGCTTTTTCAGCTAAGCAGTGAGAGTAAGCATTGATCCTCAAAGGAGAGAAAACTTTTCAAATAGTAATTTAGTCAGTTTGTGCCAGTTCAGTCTCATTTCTAATCTCTATTGACAGATATAAGTGCTAGCAAAATGTTATTTTGTAAAGCAGACACTTGTCGTCTTTAGACTGCAACAAGATGAGAAAAGCTTCATGTGAACTGATATAAGCAGCCATTAGGTGGCCATGTTTTTCAGCTAAGTGGGATTAACCAAGGTACATGCAATACCTATCCCATTACATTCCAATATATCCTTTTTCACAGTAAATAATAAATACTTATAAAGTGTACTCGGAAGTACAACATATTAACATAAGCTACACATTAGATTCAAAACTACAGCACTGTTTGCTGTTGTTACTGTCACTCTATTTTCTTTAATAAGCATAAACAATAAAATTAAATTTTACTATTACATTTTCTCAAATAGTTCATTCAAAATATAAAAAATTAATTATAGCAATGACAAAAATAATTGTTCCAAGAATTTTTGGACACTCTTAGAAAGATACCACATTTTCAGCTTGCAATTGAAAAGTTACTTACTTATCTGCATTACACTTACCGTGATAAACCAGTAGGAATTGATTCTGTAAATCAGTCTGGATAAGAATCCTAGCTGACTGGCTGGAGCCAAGACATGAAGATGCAAGTGGGATATTGAGCAGAATGGAGGCCAGTGAAAACCCATTCTTCAGAAAAGGAAAATGAACAAGTTAAATATTGATATTAATTCAGAAAAAAGCTGAACATCGTAAGTTATTTACCATGATCAACTGAACTAAGAGCTTACTTTTTAGCCTGGTACGTCAGGATCACTACATTTTACTTTTGTATAAGGGCATGAACAAAAGCATGTCCTTTCCTTTAATCATGTTCTCCAGACACCTATTTTAAAGTCCATTAATCTCTTCCTTCGCATCTCAGTACTTAAAATATACTTTTCTTTTTTAAATTCTCTTTTTTTAACACAATATACCTTAAACATATCATATCTAGTTTTCAGCTAGAAAGTCAACTGTCACCTATATAAAAGTAGCTTCTACCTATTTTAACCAGGATGGCCCATCTTCCTATACTATATTTAAATTATGTTTCAATTTGCTTCACTTTGCAAATGAATTTAGAAATAGTTTAAAATAGTTTAACTACTAAATACACTGACTTAAACTATATGGTGCAGCACTGTAATCAAACCAATGCAGACAGGACTCCAAAATACAACRCAGTGCCCTGCTCAAATAGGACAAAGTTTACCTCTCTTCTGGTATCTAGAACTTTGGAGCGTACTTTCAGCATATAATTAAAAAGCAGCCTTTTAGATATCTTGTTTGCAGTGCCATTCTTTCCCCAATACATGGGCAAGAAAGAATCTCAGAGTTGCAAGGAAATTTGCACTAAAAATTCATCAGAAAAAAGTTTATATCCAACGCCAGCACATTCTACTTGAGAAGTCATGCAATAAGTGAATCCAAACCCCCTTTCTTCAATAAATCATACTGCAGGTGTTGCCAGTATCTCTAAAATACCATTTTGGAAAGTCAAGAACATATTCAGTATACACAGAAAAAAGACCATATTCAATATCCACAGAAGATTTCCTTTACATACCTTACATCATTCAAGTCACTAAAATTATTTCGTTGGAGGACAGTTTTTCCAACTTCCACCATTTTCTTCACTATTAAATACAAATAAATTTCATTCAGTGTTTAATATTTTATGCACCATAGGTTTTTAGGTCAAGTAATTTGAAAAAGGTCTTTGCTCTTTAGAAGCAAAATCTTCAAATATYAGCTTCAATGAACTGATTACACTGAGAACACAAACTCATGCATTTTACAATAAAATACAAATACTGTAGCTAATCAGAATCAAACAAAGATTGTCAGACAGTTTACTACAATGAGCTACATGAAAAACATCAATGTCACTGATTTCCATAATCATGAGGCTAAGTGTGGTATTATTCTAACAAATTTGGCCAAAGCCATGGTATCACCTTACAGAAAAACTGCAAATATCAGTTGATCAAAATGATAGGGTTTACACATACTACAGTGTTTACCACCTCTAGACAGCTACATGACTTTCATCTCTAGGTACTGTGCAGCCTGATATTTTTCTTTAAGCCTTTTTTAACTTAGTACACAAAAATAAGGACTTCTAAGTTAGAATGTTTTAGAGGTGGTACACCAATTTAAACTAAAATAATTAAAAAACTCTCAGTCCTACTAACAAGGACAAACTTTTCATTATCATATCAGTAAAAAGAGAAGTAATTCTAAGACAAAATCTTCAAGGCAAAAGTCTAGAGGAATTGTTTTGAAGCCAAATGCACACAAAAGCTGTTTCTGGAGAAAACTGCCCTACATTTAGAATAGAAACACAGTGATTCAAGAAGTTACAACACACAACTCTTTTCTTGTGTTACCTGTAATCTTCACTAAGGTGGAACCTGTTCATGCATTTATAGCTGCAGGTTTTTTCTGATACTCAACACATCAACTAAGCAAAACAATTCTTGTGAAATAAATAATCCCAGGACAATGTTAAGAAAGAGAAGCTCATCAACAATACATCATAGTTTCAATATTTTAGAGTTCTATCTTTTAAAATAATTATTTAGGCTTACTAGAACACCATTTCTCTTTCATTTTTCTTCCTTCCTGAAAGATAGCGTAACATTTTATGAAAGATAGTATAAACATATTTTATAGAATTTTAATATATAATTTAAGATTGCATATACCTAAAAAACCCTAAATGCATACTAACAGGTACTTACAGCCTTACCTACAGGTATGTGCTCTTTCTTAAGTGTCTTGCAGTTTCCCATGTGCTCTACAGGCACCACCAGATAGTGGTGGGGTGCACCAGGTCTGATATCTCTGAAGCAAACAAGGTCTTCATACTGGGAGAGAATACAAACATAGTAAGTTGGTCAGGATGAGGATACTGACAAACATTAGGCAACAAAGTCCTTCCCACACCTGTGCAATACTTAGTATTATATCTGAAATAATTAGCTAAATCTCAGAATTGCAACATATTTTTTATTTCCATAGCTACATCAAAGTAAATTATCTTGGAGTCTATCTACAAAAAGATACAAAAAGCTTACAAGCATGATTTGTTATCTCAGTTGACTTTCTACATTCGGGACTCCTCAATATCTGACAGCAAAAACACCTATTACATGACTACTTTAAGATTTCTTGCTATCGTAGAATCATTTAAAAGGACAAGATATTTCCTTCCTTATGATGAATGTTTCACTACTATCTCCATAAAAGACAACCTCCAAAACTAYATGACAACCCCAGAATTGCAGTCTTTTCGAATGACACCCTTCATTAGTTGAAAACAGACACAGCCTGAGAGAGAGAACCCATTTAACATGACCTCGGTGATTTCAAGATTTGATCTTTAATTCTTGTAATTTAACCTCTTCGATCCTTTTCTGTTTTTCCTGAGCCCTGCCATCTGTGCACATCTTGGTGCTGACAAGCTCAGATATAAGGATTCATATAAAGGCTTTTATACAAGCATTATGAGAGTCAGAATTTGGCTCTTAAAAATAATTAGAGAACTATTTCATACTCCATTATTATCAAAAGAAAGTAACATAAAGGTGATCGTATCAAGATTTATGGATATTCTTAAAAATACACGGAGCAAGGCGAGATGTGTACGTGCCTACACCTTTGCAGCCACCGGGGCCTAGTTATGCTCCAGCCTGACGCTCTTGTCTACGCCTGCAGGCCCCACAGCCGGGTCCCAGCCCCTCAGACTTCAGAGTTTTGCGTCCATTTCCACAAATCCAGCTTGACATTCGCCGCTCATTTATTGAGACAGCAACCGTCTTCTCCATTAACCAGTTTAAACAGCGACTGGGCACCAAAACGCCCCCGGGCGGCCCCGCAGCGCAGAAGACCGGCCTGCAGGTGAG
>NW_020449475.1:22174-38591 GCF_003343035.1 Apteryx rowi | reverse complement strand
GGCCCTGCCGGAGCCCCGCGGCGAGATGCCGCCGGCGGCCCCTCCCAAGCGGCTCAGGAGCCTGCTCAAGGCGCAGCGGGCACCGCCAGGGCGGTGACACAGGTAAGCAGCCCCCTTCCCCTCCCTGCGGGGACCAGCCGCCTGCACCCTCGGCCCGTGTCAGCCGCACGCCAGACACACGGAGGATGGAGCTGCTGCGTGTTTTGTAAGCTAGATCCTTGCAAACTCCCCTGTCCTTCAACTTAACACCTGCATAAGCTAGGAGCAGTTCTGCAGCTTGAGTGGGGTTTTCATTTAAGGTAAGCACAAAGCAAAACATCGTGTTTTACAATAAAGATGCATACTATTAAGGCTTTTTTTCCCCCCTATCCATTCTGTATGCACTCTTTCCTTTTGAGAGCTGTACATCCGCGCAGAAGATCGACAGGTCAGAGAATGGTGACAAATTCAGGTTATTTAAGATGTATCAAAGCTGTTTCAAATGAATTATGAAAGCAATAACGTTTTTGAAGTTTTATACAGCTCAAGTTGCAGGTGATGTGTATTCTTAATACAAATTTGCCTCTGACACTTAAGTATTTCACTTGTTCAGAATTACCTTAATTCCTTTGTTTGAAGCTTTCAAGCAAACTTCTAGCCTCACACTGAATTACAGCAGTGAAGCATCAATAAAGTACATGAACTCTGTTCACCGTAACTTTTCAATAAAAAGATACCAACTGGGAATACTTTGAGTGAATGCTTTCTGAGCCAATTCAAATAAACTATTTCCAAAGTTAAAAGACTGTATTCCTCAGTGGTAGTAGCTTTCTATATCTAAAAGTGTTGTCTTAATAATTTGTATTTTAAATCACTCACGCTTTTCATTAAAAGTGGTTGCACAGCTGCAGAACCACTGATCACAGAATTTTAGTGGTTTGATTCTTCCTGCAACTGAAATGGCATCAAGTAGTAGTCCTAAATATATTACACCATAGTATTTAAAGAGATACCAGTTACAAAGTTTAGCGCAGGAGAAGCCTCTACAGGTTTTTGGAAAATGTATTTATATTTCAGAACAAAGAAGTTACATTCAGTACAAATAAGATGTGGTTAGCTATTCTACCTGAAAAAGCTCATTTGTCAGCAATTACTGATTTGTGGAATGTAATGCAGTCCTTTTGAAATGAGCTAACCTACTCCTTTTCTCAGCTAGGAACAGGCAAGTGAAATCTTAAAGTTTACATATGAAGATTATTCTGACAGTAACTGGCTTCTACTTTGCTCTAAAGCTGGCATCATACAAAATGTCCAGTGCAAAAATGGCACTGAAACCAGCATCAAATCAAACATTAGTGCTTTACTGGGTGTTTACCAGCCTTATTGTTAATAAGCCTTCTACAGAGTCCAGAATCAAAAATCTTCATCTGAGTACCACCAAAGTACACGTTTGATGTACTATTCTAAAATAGTTCCACCTCTGAGAGGAAAATTACTAGTGACCATAATTATTCTTAGTTTGCATTTTTATAAAAATTCTTACCACCATTACATTCCAAGTAACAGTGATAAATAGCATACTCATTCTGAAATTTTTAGTATTTCTTTACTATATAATCAGAGTTTGTTTCTTCTTAATTCCACCTCTGCGCACAATAAATGAATAAAACTAAGGCCGAATTTTTTTTTTAAATTGGATGCTTAGTCTTGCTTCAACAAAAAGAACAATACATGAACAGCTTAGCAATATAAAAAGGACACACACAAGAAAACATGTACAGAGACCTTTGACTTTTAGGAACAGGTTGGTCAAAAAAAAGAAGAAATACATGTAATTCTCTACAGGTGATAGAAGCAAGCAATAACAATTTGATGAGAACTACTGATCAGCTGTTCATCTAGAACAGGATAACTGGTATTTCTTATTAGCCCTTTAGCACAGTCTGTCTTTGAGTGAACACAAATACAGCCCTATCCTAGGAGATGCCATGCCATTAAAAAAAAAAACAAAAAAAAAAAAAAAAAAAAAAAAAAAAAAAAAAAAAAAAAAAAAAAAAAAAAAAAAAAGACCATTTTTCCAGAAGAGGAAATTGTTGAAATTTTCTTTCTGAGGAGACTTAGGTATTTCTGTCTGCATAATCTGTAACTTAAGCTGTATCCTTTCATCTTTAAAATGTACTGAAGTCTGAATAAAGGAGAAAACATCTATAACGAGTTTCTGAATGCATAAATTCCTTTATTGAAAATATTGTGATAGCACTGCATTACATATATTCAATATTCATAGTTTCAAGGGTCACAGAATTTTGATTGAACAACACTGTTTTGAATATAGAACACAGCGTTTAGATATCCTCTGACAAGTGTAATATAATGGAGTAAGTTGTAGGTAACAATAGTGAAATGTATGTAAAATGTTGAGCTTTTTTTTTTTTTTTAAACTAGTAAGTGGTCTGCCACCAGCAAACGGTATTAGATATACCTGGTATCTTCAAAGCATTATGCTATTAGCAACTTCCAAACTATTTTACAGCATTACCAATAAGAATTGTATTCATGGCTGTATTAGACCACCTGGAAGAAAAGTGTGAAAAGCTTACATGCAGTATGATACAGACTTACTGTATAGCATTGTTTTTTAGACTGTGAAATTTCTATGCAGGATTAAGATTTGTTAATGTTTTTGAAAGAAAACTGCTTGTCTTGTTTACTTTTTTGAATATATTAAAAAGGGGAAAAGCAGTAACTAAATTGAGTTGTATTACTCAATTATTAATATTCCAAATTTAGACTGTACTGTTTAATGCATGGAAGCAAATTACCATTTCTAAAACCTGCCTTTTTCAGGACAATGATACTTTTGGTTTTAAGGGCAGGACAGCATCCTAGTGTCGCCAGAAAGTCTGTCTTGGCAGGCTTTGGATTGTTTAAACTTTTGTTTAAACTATAGCTTAATTGCAAAGCAGAATTCTTTAGAAAACAGTTCTCTGTTACATTTTCCCTGTTTACTGAAAATTTCATAGCACTGACTTATTTAGAGTTCAGCCTAGCTTTATAAGAGTCTTTTTAGTGTTGAGGGGGGGAGGGGAAAAGTGACAAGTATTTCATGAAAAACAAAAATATTTAGTCGCCTGTCAAATCCTAAAGCAGCCTGTTGCTTCAAGTCTTTTTCAGGAAGGAAATCATATATTAATTACTACAAAAGCAGGTATTACACTAACATGACTTGGCCTGTTAGGGAAATAACATTCTTCTCTGTATCTCAAGATTATATTTTCTCCTTAACAAAACAGTTATTCTTCAATTTGTAAAGAAGCGCTCATAAAAGCACAATGGGTGCTTTATTTTGAATCACATGGTGGTGATACAGAAAACTAATCTTCCCTTAGAAATGTCTTTAGTAAACAGTTGAATAACACCAGGACAGATGCTCAGAGCATGCTGTCCCAATTCTGTTGACTGCAACAGAGCTGATACAGTCTATACCAGCTGGCAGTTTGCCCAGTGTCTCCATACGCTGCCAAAATAATCTATTAACAGGATTGTGGCAGCAGAGTTAATAAGAACCACTAACCACCTTTTCCCTCATCTCAAAGAAAACCAGAATTATGCACTCAGGTGTTTCTGCCAGAAAACAAACCCTCTAATTAGGGTAAAGTGAAAGCCAAATCTCATTTACAAAATAAAAATATAAAAATTAACTTCAGAAATCAAATAAATCGATTCAGAAAAAATGCCAATGAATAAGAAACCTACCTGAATAGCAATTGTTTATCAAATTGAGATTTGAAACACTACAAGAAAAAACTCATAGCCAAGACATTAAAAAAAAAGTCTGCTATACAATAACAATAAATAAAAAGATCTTATAAACATGTTCCCTTAAGTGCTTTGTACACCTTCAGATTTTTTTTTCCATGGCAAATAGTATGCTGTAGATTTTGGTAACGTAACCTTTTATTTTTGGTTAGCATTTATATGTTGAACATAAATACATATGGAATGTACTAGATAGTTATAGTTTTCCCACAGTATCTTTTCACAGTTACAGGAAAAGTTTTCGACTCATACACCGTGAATGTTTTCATAAGCATCATATCTTTGATGGAGACATGTTAGAGGAGGAAGTAAAAAACACCTCAAACTGATATCTTATTGTTCTGTCTCTTACTGCCTCTCAAAATCAGATTTTCTTTTGTTTTGTTTTGTTGTTGGTTTTTTTTTTTGCGTAGTCATACTCTGGTACAATTTGAGAAAAAAGCGTGTAACATTGTGAGGCAGCCTGCACCTTCTCTTTAAGCTTTTAAGTGCCTAATGGATCCAGTCCTTAAGGCAGTCAGTATTTCATTCAAATGTCCATACTTCTACGTCTTGTATTATGAAATCTTCCTTCTTAGATAAGATGTCATTATTGAAGGTGCTGCAGGAGTTGCTTCGCCCATGATACAAATCTGCATCTAACCATAAGCCAAACCGGCCACTAAAAAGGAAATACACATCAAATTTCAAGTTTATATTCAACAGTTAAATCTACATCCATGTCCATTCTTTCTAATTACTCAGGCTAACAGTATAACTAGTCAGTGTACATTCTTTGTTAGACTTTCCAAACTAAAACCTCTCCCCTCTCCCCCAACCAAAACCACTTGGAGCAAGCATTCTGTTAAACAGAACAAAAATACTGGAAGCTTTAGAAACAACCAGAAAAGCAATGCAGAAAGATTTAGATAATTCTGAGAACAACTTAGACTGAACATGAAGGCAAAGCACTTACAAGGTGGTCTCCTTGCTTTTATTTATACCAGTAAATGAAACAACACAGGCTTGAGTGTGTGCCTGTACCATTCGGTTGTTAGCAAAGTCAGATTTGGCTGCTGCCAGCTAGCAGTCTCTCAGACACTGCTGGGCATGGCTCAAGGACCTGAGATGTTGGGGACCCTTCCCTGGCAGTTTGGCTATAGCTATGGCCCCTTCTGTTTAGGGGGAAGGCATGTTTATTCAGTATGCAAACCTGATGCAAACCATGCTCAGACGTCAATGGTACAGTCTTTGGTCACCTTTATTTAGTACTATAGACTTAGCCCTTGATTTCAGACCACTGTCCTTTGAAATTTAGGACCTGATTAAGCACTGTCTGTATCATTGTTCTGTGTAACAACAGCATAATGACAGTTCAGTAAAGACCATGGGGGAAACCTTAGAAGTTGATGGCAAAACTGTCATTAGACATTATCTCCCAGTTGCAAACTTCTTAAACAATAACACATGTATCCACTCAAAACATCTGCTTTTTCCACTTAAAAAAAAAAAAAAGAAAAAGAAAAAGAAAGAGAGAGAGACCTTGCCCAACATCAGTTACTCTCTTTAGGCAATAGAAATTGCTATGGGTCTGTAACAGTAATTGGATTGCTGAGGTATCCATCATAAACAGTTTACTGAAAAAGTACAGCCATTTTTTCTGATCAGTTTTTCTTGCAACTACCATTGTCCCCATTCTCATTAAAAAAAGGGGGGGGGGGCGGGAAGGGAGGGAGTCAGCTACATGATTTCAAAACCAAACACTTGCTCACCCTCCACCTCCAAGTTCCAGAGAGCTCATGTCTCCATTGATGAAGTAGGTGTTCTCGCCACTCCATTTAAATACCTGAGGGGGGAGAAAAATGTGTGCATGTGTGTATATATATAATTTGATTGTGAGGATTCTAGTACTCTAAAAGTAGTAAGTACTAATACCTCCTTAGGGGATATTTTTGGTGAGGTTTTCTTTTTTTTTTTTTCTTGATAGGGAAAGAAGAAGAGGTAATAGTAAAAAACAATACAAATCTAAAGTTATGAACAATCTTTCTAATCATTTTCTAAATTTTACTTGCATCTTCAAATCAATAGCTGTTCTGTTAAAAAAAAGGATCAATGTATTCAATACTGAAAAAGACACAAGCTATTGACATTAAGGGGTATTTCAGTGGCACTCTTATCTCTGCTGTGTTGTCACTGTGATCCTAAGCACGTGTGAAGTTGTACTGTACTTCTGATATCGATCACTACTTTCCAAGATAAATCTTTGACAGTCCACTCATTACTCCTCTTGCCTTCTCCCCTCATTCAGCTTAAAATCTTCTCYGCACCCTCACAGACTACCTTCTAAGCAGGTCAAATAATTAAAACCTTTTTGCTTAAAGCAAAAATTGCACTGCAGCAATGAGGGATTAACTGCATTCATCAATAATTGACACACCTTCTGAACTTAAATATGCAGTCTTTGTATTTTTTTTCTCATAAATATTTCAGAAATGGAACCAAAAATCTCATTTGAGAAAGACAGCACCACTTACCTTGAAGTTTGGACTGAATGTGTAGAGGAATGTTTCACCTGTGCCATAGTAATGGTCACTAAACCTGAATGGATGTGTAGCATATGCTCCAAATATCTGTCAGAATAAAATGATTAAACTATTTCTGAGGACAGTGCAAAATTTAAAAGGAAAAAAAAAACTTTCAAAATACTTTCTGAAGAATAATTGTGCTGGTGTATCATACTAAGAGAACTAACAAATGAAGTATATCAGATTATCAAGTGTTCCTGCAAGTCTTTTGTATCCTTTAAGTTTAAAAGCCACATGACAATAGGAATGAGGACTCCAGAAGCTACTAGAGTACTACACCTCCAAAGAAGCATTATTTGTAACAGCATAACTGATTTACACGAGGAAGATATTTTCATGGACACTATTAAAAGGAGCATTCATTGCTATTATGAAACTGTGGGAGTTCTAATTCTATTAGTTCTCATATACTTTTCTGCCTGTAAGTTTAGTTTAAGCAGTAAAGAGCACAGAATAAAATACAAGTGTCATTTTGGCATTATTGTGTGACGTCACTTCACAGCATGATTATCACTTCAGAACACTCACTGTTTTTTAATGGTGCCCTTTCAGTCCAACCCCCCGCAAAATGAGCGCTCCTTACTTGGTTGTCCATATCCTTGATGACAAGGAGAACTGGACTGTCAAGAGACGCTGATTTACGGTACAGAGTCTTCAGGCTAGTTCCGTGCTCCAGTGTGCTGTATGCAAGCCGCCATGGATATCCCTGCACTCTTGCTGGCAAGCGCCGGGCAAGCTAGGCAATAAACGGGCAGTTAAACACATTCAATAGGCCACAGGTGGTGACCTACAGACTATTCCCTTTCTGCAGCGGCTTCTGAGCCAAAAAATGGCAGTTAGGGTAGCAGCTGATGCCTGCAGCTCAACACCTCTGCCATCTGCGCATGGCCTTGTACCCTGAGCCCTATCGATTGCATTCATGCGGTCTGTAAAAGATCTTGAAACTGGCACCCCTTCTCCCAGCACTGAAAAAGATGACAGTTCTCAATATCACTACTCAAACTCTCCAGAGTTGCAAAAATAAAAGTAAGTTTTTTCAAATAAGCAAGTGTTAAAATAAACAGGACCTTGCACAAAGACAGTCCAACAAACTAAGCATTTTCCAAGCTGTGAAAAAGCATCAGTATCACCTCCAGAAGGCAGACTGTTCCATACTCGGCTCAGACAGCGCAAGAGCAAATAAGGAAACTTGAGGTTTTTCTAGCCATACCTGCTCTATGTGCATATTCTCCAGGAGAGCACTGGGGTGCTTTAGGACAGGTAAAGTATCATCATCATCATCTTCATAGTAACTGCAAACGCTCTTTCGTCTTTTTGCTTCTTCTACAGTAATAATCTGAGGCAAGAAAACAAGAGACCAACCTAAARCATAGCTCTCATTCTGTCAATCCTCTACTGAAGCAAATTAATTTAAAACAACATACTCATTAGCCATCATACTGCATGAAACAAAAACACTGTATGGAATGGAAATACCAAGCACAGGCAGCCTGAACTGAATATGGTTAAATTTTCAAATGGCAAGGTGTCTTTGAGATAGCATGGGCAGTGTGGTCAGAATTTCTTCACATCATAGTGACTTCTGACAGCTGTTAAGTCCTTTGGGATTAATAAATATTGAGGTAACGAGGCAACATGAGGTGATTGGTCCCAGACATAATTGTCCCGAGTCAGAAGACTCAAGTCTTCTTTGAAGACACACTACACATCTTAACTAGATGTCTTGTGGTAGCTTATACAGGAAGGAGACAAATGCTTCCTCATTTTCCTTCATGCAGCTAGCTGAGTATATTAATCATTTGCTCAGCTGCTAATGCATAAGAGTATGAACAACTTTAAAATTTCACTTCCCGTTTTTATTAAGATGGCAGCTTTTTTTCTGGTTTTCTTTACCAACACAGACATATTTTTATATATACAAACTGAAACAGAAGCAATATACCAAAAAACCCTTAAAAAATGTAAATCAATTTGAGCAAGTATTTGGAAGTTTTATCATGTAGGAAAGCTACTGAGTAAGATTTTGAGCATGCAGTTTACGTTAGTAAGTTCTTTAAAGTACTCATTTTGAGAAAAGTAAAGGTCTTTATAGAATATATTCTCAGCTGAAAATGATTAAACAGCTGTTTGAAGACTTTTTTTTTTAAGATCTTATAAAGCAGAGTACATTACAGTATTTTAAAAGGCGAGTCCATATAAATATTTCTACTTAGGTTTGAATTTAAATGATTATAAAACAAAGTACAGAATTCTCTCCAGCAATTACAAGTAGACACACTACCTTTTCCAACAAAGCTAAAAACAGTGAGAACACAAGTCCATACATTTAACGCTTGTCTATAGAAGGGGTCTGCAGCCTATGACCTGGTAACAAAATCAGTGGCCAAATTCTGAACCTCATGCAGTTAAGAGCAGGAAACAGGAGCCAAAACATCTCCTGTCATGTCCCTTGAGACAGGAGCTCCCAAGCTGCCAGCATTCAGAGCTCAGTGAAAACTGGGATCAGCTGCCCTGCAGAGGGGCAAAATACCCTCTCACTACTCATGGCAGCAGCCTGCATTTTTAAGAGGCAGCATGTGTTGGCTCTCACCAAGTTGTTGCTGGTGTGCTCAGTTGCTAAGTTGGCAGAGAGAACAGTATGGCACAGCTGGAAAGCTGCTAATTCTTCAGTTCAGCTATCGGTTCTTAACAAGTGACACAAGTCTCCGTATTATGGTAAACCAACATTAGAGATGAGGCAAGGCCTACAGCAGCAGGATTTTACCTTGGGCTCTATGTCACCAAGGCAAACAGGAAGTAACAGCAAGAGCTCAGAGATGGGGCTGATGAGAAAGAAAAGGGGAAGCAAAGAGGCCTAGCTACAAAACAACTGAAAAACGTTAAACTACCTTCCTTCCATGAACATATTACCACAAGGGTCTTATCTAGAAACAGGAACCTCAAAACGTCATTGCAGAGCACTCTGCCCTGCTTCTACATCCATTCCTACAAATACAGCTTTAAAACATTTTCATGGCATACATGGAAAAAGCTTTGTATAACTCGCCCACACCTTCATAATCACTGCTCAAACTTGCAGAAGCTGTCAACAGTCCAGGCAACTGCCAAGGAGTGCCTGGAGGTCCTACACACCTGCTCCACAGGCTAGAAAGCAAAGTTACTGGACAGATTCCAGGCATGGACTTAGCCACCACAAGGCACAGAAAGAGCTTTTCATAAAGACCTGGAGTTATGAGGAGGTCACTACGCACAGGACAAAGCCCTAATAATGTTGGTCACACCTAGCATCTCCAGAAGGATGAGAGCAACATGTGCGCTGCAGTCACATACATCCAGCCCATGTTCATCTGCAGAAACCTAGAGCTGTGCCTGGGGCAGCAGCCCTGAGCAGGGAGCCAGACACTAGTGCTCAAATGCATACAGTGGAGGTTAAGAAAAGAGGACARGACCACAAGGCAAAATCCAAACTGCAGAATTAATGTTATATGCCCCTGTGAATCCAGGCAGTACACATATTACTGCTGGTGATACAGTATCAGCTGCACAGCTGCATCCTGTCCCTCCAGCAGGATCTAGCCCAGGCTCAATGGGATCTAGTCAAGGGTCTTCTGAGACAGGAGGGAATCCTGCGTTAGAAAAATTTTCATATTGCCAATTGCAGGGAAAGTTTACACTGCAAAATTAAGGTTGTTAAAAAAAAATTGTTAAAAGGAACATGGTTTTTCTGCTTTTATCATTATTATTTTTCCATCTCCTGAGTGATTTCACCTTCCTTCCTCCTCTCTCAGATCATCATTTTAGTTTTTTAATTGAATGAACATCTTTTTCAGCTTGAACCAGAAATGCCTACTCTCCTTTCAAAGACTATTCTCTAGGCTCCTCAGGAGGAAAGAAAAAGAAAAAGAAAAGTACCATAGTAAATCAATCAGCAACAATTATCTGAAGCAAAATAAAACTAAGTTTACAGATGTAGACAACTACAGAAAATCCATTAAAGTCACAGATTGCAAATCGATTCCAAATGTAAACAAGTCCTTATTCATCACCTAAAAGGGAGAAAGTTAACTTATTTTCTTCACTGCATGAATATCTGTTCAGTCTAAACTTTATAAATGCAGCTCTTTTCATCATAACTGAAGCACATGTTTGAGCCAACTTCAGATTCAAAAACTGCAGCAAAAGGATCTGCAAGGTAAAATATCTACACATGCAAGAGCAAAAACAAATGAAAAGAATCAGTTATGACAGAAACCAGAGCTATGAAATCTTGTAAAAAATTTTAAGTATTATCATCTAAAGGAATGAAGAAGCAGGCTACCTGGGGCAGAAATATTCTATTAAAATTAAAATTAAGTGCAGAGTTCCTTTTTTTCTAGGAAGCACTATATCAGATATATGCTGTTCAAATAGGGAAACAGTCCAACATACCTGCACACAAGGTTCCTGGTCAGGTCTGGCACAGTAAAGAATTCGAATATTCAAAGGCATTTGTTGCCCTTTCATTGTCTACCAGTTTCTTCTGCAGTATCTACTACACTTCTCCTGCTCTAGTGGCAAGAGCTCTTGCCCACAAGCAAGATTGGCAGCTACTGTCTGCAACTCACTTTGATAAATTTGTTTATCTGCAACCCTACAATCACACTTTCCATTTCCCCAGAAGAGAAAGTGAAACTTTCACAGTGATCATGCCCAAATTTGGCCTTTCAATAGAGATTTCCTTGAAGACCTACTTTAAATTTGTAAAGCCTGAATATAAAATATGAGAGAGAGACACCTTTATACACATTTCCAGCTATTTCTTTTCCCAGTACAAATTTAAATAAAGCAATGAGAGACAAGTTCCCCGTGTGGCTGGATCTCTCTCACCTCTGTTCTTTAGACCACTGGCCCTCCTCCCTCATTTTAAGTTTAAGAAAATAGCATGCAAATAACAACTGAACAGTGAAATCTAGTGTAAAATATGACTGCAGTCAGCTCTGCACAAAATGAGAAATGAAGGCATTTTTTTCATTCTGCAGTTCACATAGCACCAACATGAAGAAACTGCAAAACTGTAAAAATAAAAGCTTTTTAGGATTAGAGATGTTGTTGCTACATTTCAAATGACAAGCCCCACTCTCAGCTTTTGACCAAGACAACATATTTCAAAACTAGAAATGCTTAAGACACTGACAGTAGAATTCTGAAAACAAATATGTTTAAGACAAATAATCAGATCAGTTTTAAAATCACCATCAAGCTATTTTCCATTTGAGGATTTATTTTTAATTTGTCTATTTATCTTCAGTACAGCAAGTACTTAAGAATCCAGAAATATAATTAAAAAAAAAAAAATCACATGCATGCAGGCTTGGGTTATTTTCCTTAGAAACAAGGCTTTCTATGCATGAGAGACAGAGAGATAACAGATACACAAATAGCTGAAACAGACTGCAAAAGCCCCAAAATGCTGAAGTAATATATGATTTAAAATATCCATCTTAACAACTAGTATTTTAAAAGTAGTGCTGTATGCATCTGAGAAGTAAGGGCCTGGCACAACACCACATACAGACCCATTTCAACCAGCACACAGGAGTCTGTGTTGGTGTTTATGTGTATATATATTTATATATACATTAAGTTTTACTAGTAACATATAAATGTGATACGAATTTAACAACACTGACAACATGTATAGTTTTCCAAAAGGCTAACATCGCATAACCAGTATATTTACATAACTTACGCTGGTTGCAGACCAGAAAGCTCCCAGTTGTTTGCCTGCCCTTTTTAGGGAGGGAAGAAAGGAATACTAGAGGTAAATGAGTACAGTTTTGAGACAGCTACAAGCCTTGAAAACACTTCTGTATAAGGCAGCAAGCATTATAAACACCATATAAAACATCAGAAGAGCAAGCACTCAGATTCTTAACAGAGGATGCACACTTGATGCAACACACTCGATATAAGGGCAAAAAGCACTCACCTCCCAGCTTTTAGTAGTTGGCTCACTGAAGAAGTTGTCTATCATATCAAGCTCCTCCTTTTCTACTACAACAAAACCTTGCTCTTTGGCATCTTTCCCATATATTTCTGGTGACCACTGAACAAAAAATGTGTATAAGTGATCCACCCTGTAAAAAGAAGAGGAGGAAAGAGCAGTTGTTCAGTGCAGCACTGCCATACAGTGCAGAGATTTTGCTCAGTAACAAGGAAGGGATAATTACACAAATGCAGGTTGTCCACGAACCCACATCTTTGCATAACACAGAGGGCAATAGCTCCTTCCATAAAGCACTTCAAGCTTTCTCTGCTTTCCCTCCCCACAATATTTCTTCCCCTTTCTATACACAGAGCAACATGTAAAGAGTAAGTAGCTTGTCCAGTCCCACACTTGTTAAGGAGCAGCCTTAACAAGTCAATTGCTTGCTATTAGATTGTACTTACAAAGACTAAGTCCAGGAAAAAAAAAAAAAAAAACAACCTCTAATTATTTAGTTTGACCTCCTGCATAAAACAAGCCACCAGATACCACCAATAAAGAATACAGCACGTTTCTAGATGCCCTCTAAAGCTTATCATTTATGAACAACAACCACAAGGCAATTCTTCATCCTGTTATCTTTGTGAAAATAATCAGTTACTGACAGTTTTGATAGTTATAATAGCAGCAGTTATACATTTCCATAAAAGCAGCACTGAATCACTTTATAGAAAGAGACGTTGTTTGACAACATCCTTAACTAATAGTGACATAATTTCTAAAGACGACATTTATTTAGCATTTTCCTTTATACTCAACACAGACTAAATATTAAATCAAACACATGCAATTTCCAACAGCAATATGCTAGTGGACCCACTGTACAAGAAGCTGAATCGCTGGCAAAAGTCAATTAAATTGAAAGCAGGTAGAGAGATAGGAAGTACTTATGACACTGGATCTTTCTCCAGTTATTCACCAGAAAAATTTGCCTGGTAATTCTTTGATAAATATGAAAAAAGTAAAATTTTAGAGACTCCTAGGAAATATTTTCCCCCTCTATTTCAAATTACTTGGATTTATAGTATACATACAAATAATCTTAAAAAACTCTGTTAGATTCTGTTCAGGGTCATTCCAGTCCAGAGTCTTTTCCAGTTTTTGCCCTACACTCCTACCAATATGGGTTAGAGTGTTGTCATTCCTAACTGCATAAACTGACAGTCCCCAAATTGYTGCCTGCTCACAACAGCTAGATTAGTTCCTAGTCAAAGTAAAAAATTGGGAGTGGGGGGTGGGGCGGTAGAAGTTGACCCACTTTGTGCATAAGAAATTTGGTTCCAATTTCCACTGCCCTCAGAATAAAGGACTGGCTTTGTTGCATCATGGAAATGTCCTCTTAACCATGAAAACGGAACAAATTAGTATTACGATTATTTCCTCTCTTCCTCTGTGCACATTCACAAATGCTTCTGTGGTGCATAGCTACCAGATGACCTAGCTGAATTTTAAGCTTTTGTTATCAAATAAAAGCAGTACATACTTGCAAAACGTTAAGGCCAAATACAACTGTAGTACCACAGTCCTAAATTTGTGAACACCACCTAATTCTGGCTCCTAGGGCATCCACAGCCTCTCTCCATCCAGAACACACACACGCACGCACACACAGAAATCGAGGTAGTAATGAGTAATCAGTCAGTCTTCAGGATACTTCTAGCCAATAATTGCCTGAAAGAGGCTAAAATAGGGTCTCACTCCAGTTGTCAAGGGTTCCTTCCCCCCTTCTCTATGAGAAATCATGTGACTGCAAGCTTGTAAGTTTGCATAGACCTATAAACAGTGAACTATGGAAGAACCTTCTGAAAGCCATATCATCTCATTTTATTCTAGATGTTTTTTTCTAATTGCAGAAATTTTCCCACATCAATAGCTGTCATTCAGAATGCCCTGTTCCTCTTCACTTGCTCACACATGCTTCAGAAACAGCAGTATGATAATCTCTCCGCTAATTAATTTTAGTTTTAATTGAAAGAAACATTTAACTTAAGTTCTGTGTATTTTATATGCAGTAGTTCAAGTTTGGAAAGACAACTATTTTCTATTCCTACAAATCCCTGTGAAGGAACAGTGAAACTAGAGGTAACTGTTGTCTGGCTAAGACCAATTTTAAAGTACATTTGTATGGGTAGGTGGAGGTAGGGAAGCATGTTCTGATTTCAGAATCACAGAACAAATTTAGGTTGTAAGGAACCTCTGGAACTCATTCAGTCCAACTTCCTGCTCAAAGAAGAGCTAAATTCCAAATTAGAGCAGGTTGCTCAGGGTGCTGTCCATCTGAGTTCTGAAAATCAACAACAGAGATTCCACAACCTGTATAGGCAACCTGTTCCAATGCATAACCAAACTCATGGGGGTCTTGTTTGTTTGTTTTTAAACATCTAATTGGAATTTCTTCTGCTGCAGCATGCGACCTCTTGTTCTTTCGCTGTGCACCTCTGAGAAGAGTCTGGTTCCATCTCCCTATAGCCTCCTTTAGATAGTGGAAGACTGCAATTAGATTTCACTCCCCTTAACCTTTTTTTCCTCTAGGCTGAATAAACCTGCTTCTCTCAGTCTCTTCTTCCATGTCATATACTGCAGCCCCCTAATAATCTTAGTGGCCTTCTCTTCAGTTCCTCAATATTCTGGTTTTTACCAGGGCCCAGAACTGGAAACTTTACCACATGTGGCTTCAGAAACACCCAAAAGAAGGGAAGCTCCCAAGCTGCTGGCTATGCTCTTGGTCAGCCAGCAAGCAGTGAAGCCTACACTACTGCAAGGGCACACTGCTGACATGTTCAGTTTGCTGTCTATTGTGTCCCCCACCTCCTTTTCTGCAGAGCTGATCCCTAGGCAGGCAGGYACTCCTCAGACTGCACCATTGCACAGGGCTACCCCAGCCCCAGTGCAGAGTTTCCCAAGGTCTCGGTTGGCCCATTCCTCCTGCTTGTCGAGGTCCCTCTGAACAGCAGCCCTGACCCCAGCCTGGTTTCATCGACAAACACAGGGAAGATGCATTCTGTCCGTCCAGGTCGCTAACGAAGGTGTTAAACAACATCAACCTGCAAGAAGCACCACTTGTACCTGTCTGCCACTTAGACTTTTTACTATTGACCTGTTGAGCCCAATGGCCCAGTCAACTTTCCACCTACCTTGTGTCTACCTATCCAGACCACATCTCTCCAATCTGACTATAAGGATACCATGGGAGACTGTGTTGAAAGGCTTACTAACATAATGGTAACAACATCCATTGCTCTTCTCCTTGTTCACAGAGAGTGTCATTTCAGGAGAGAAAAGCTGTCAAGTTGGTAAAACACTATTTGCCCTTGATAAATCTACAATAGGTGTTCCCAGTCACTACTTGTACCATGTGCCTGGAAATGGCTTCCGTAAGGACTTGCTTCATAATCAACCTGGGGACTGAGGTGCAGCTGACAGGCCTATGGTCCCACAGATCCTTCTGTATTTTCTGAAGAYGGCTGCAGATTCTGTCTTTCCGATCATTAAAAATCCCACCCAATTTCAAAGGATGATAGAAAGCAGTCTTGCAACAACATCAGCCAGCTTCCTCAATACATCCAGTTATTTCCTTTCTAACCCCACCAACCTGTATATGTTCAGTTTACTTCAGTAGTCCATAACTAAATTTTCCTCTACCAAGGGCAGAAGTGAAACAAATCCAGACACTGCAGATTTAAGAAGCAGCAGCATAAACTGAAAAATAGGTGACTGTAGAAATAGTGATTCTGAAAGGGCATGGAAAGCATCTCTTATTTTTAATAGAATTTTAACATTACACTACAGTGATATTTCCAAATTACTAAATTGCAAAAATTGGAGGCAATTTTTAAACCAGAAAACYGTGCTTGAGGAACTTCTACAACCAACTTGACAGCTACAAAGAAATTTATCCTAGATCTCAATAGTGTTTAGGTGACAACATGCTCACATGTGTCAGGAGCTAACAAAGAAAATCAATAAAATACAAAGTACTTGGAACAAACCAATTTCACAAACCTGAAGTTAGTCACTCCAGAAAGAAATT
>NW_020449475.1:0-22114 GCF_003343035.1 Apteryx rowi | reverse complement strand
AAAAAAAAAAAAAGGAAAAAATACAAAAATAGTCAGGTTAGAAGGGAAGTGAATGTGGTTACAAATACGTCCATTGCAACACACAGAGGGCACAAAACAATTGTAAAAAGAAAAGTTTATAGAAAGGTTTTAGAGATTTAAGCACTTCATGAACATCTTGAATCCTAAAAACTATATTTGCCATATTCAACTAATAAAAGAACAAGTTACCAACAGTCATCTGAAACAGGCAAACTATTCAATAAATATTTCAATTTTATATTTAAGCAACCACCACACAAAATTTGTGAATCACGGTGATGATGAAATACTTTATGTTCCTATAGTAGTTAAGAACTATATAAAGGAGACAGTATTACAATGAGTTGTTTTAAATTCTAAACATAGCTTACCTGGATAGGCATAAGTTTTAAAACAGTTGGATAGTTAATGCTGCTTTTCAATAAAACAAACTACTACAGTGGTTCTAAAAACCTAGGAGAAAACTTCTATCAGGTCAACACTGCAAGAACAATGAGGATGAAAGAGATAACTACTGTAACCTGAGTGTAACCCTAATAATAATGGAATAGCTGAAATACCACTTGATTAACATGAATCTCACAAAATTAGTTATTTGTAGTTATTTGTTTAAATGAGATCCTTGTTCTGCTGACAGAAATCAGCCAGGTATCAGTATTTTATACTTAGGCTTCCATAAAGTATTTGATATGAAATCACATCATAATTTGATTTATAAAACTACAATATAAAATTAAAAGAAAAAAAAAGTGACTTCAGGTAAATCATGAGTGTGGGAGAATGATCCCCAGCAGTGCATATGTGTACAAGAGATCACACAAGTCCTCCCCAGACAGCAGATACTGTCTGAAACCATTACAGACAAGCGCCTAAATTGTTCTTTAGAGCTCTGATTCCACAACCTCCCTAAGCCAGAAGAGGTCTTACTTTGCAGACAGAGCAGGGATGGTCACGTGTGAAGTGCGATGCCACAGAGCACCGAACTAGCAGCAGAACTGGCAGCATAACGTGCCTGAGCAGTGGGGAGCCCTCAAGGAGGACTCCTGAGGCAACTAATTCCAGTGCTTCAGTATTCTTACTACTAGAAAGGTTAAAAAAAAAAAAAATGCTGATCACAACCAGCATTTTAAATTATTTATTTTACATTATTTTCATAAAACTGGTAGTTCCTAAGTGGTATTTCAGCTTTTTGAGAACTGGTATAGAATTAACCCYCCCCCCCCCCAAAAAAAAAAGAAAAAGAAAAAGAAAAAAGAAAATCTATACAAAGAGACATTTCAAATAAGAATGGATTGTTTGTTTTTCCTGTGACTGGAATCCCAGTAGGAAAAAAAAAAATTAAACATTTTTCTTTCCAAAATAAAAGGCAAACAAATTGAATACTTTCCAATGGAAGAATATTCCCCCTGAAAAATTTCTGCTAGAAACAATAAAATTATTGCATATAAAATCAATATAAGACAGAAGCATGGTGGAGCATTCATGCCACTGGATTGCTCAGTAAATCGGGCACAGTCAGATGCGTATCTAAATGCGGCCAAACACAGGAACGTGCATCTAATAACAATAAGCAGAGGCCATGGTTGCAGGATGGGTACTTTATCTGTGGCAGAATGACTTAAAGGTCTTGTTAATGGTTCTGGATTATGGAGCAAGAGCTCCACATTAACACACTGATGACAATACTTAATGCAATCTTTGAATGTAGTAAATACAGTGACATTCAGTGCAAAGAATGATATTCCCTTAGCTTGGGATTTGAGCTTAGGTGACAGCTMCTTGAATGTCCACGTTTGGTGCCCGTGACTCAGGAATTATGTGCAAATGTTGCAGCTTAGAGAAGGAGACATAAAAATAACTGGCTTACAGTAAGAGGCAAAAAGAGCTGTTCAGGTTAAAGTAGTAGTAGCCTGGCAATAGTTACAAGAGGAACTGAATCCTGGTAATAGATATAACCACATCCAGGGACTGGAAGCCAGAAAAATTTAAAGCAGATACACAGGGCACTGAAAAAGACTGTTTTTAAACAACAAAAGCAATCATCAATAAAATGTATTAGACAACTTGTCAAGTAACAGTGGATTCTTCAGGGGGAATTGTAAATGATGTTTTTCTTCTAAAATATGTACTTTAAATTAGGAGGTCCTACACTGACATCACCACAATCGTTTCTATTGATATGGCAACAATATCTGACTTCTTTGAGGGGAGAGGCACACAAGTTTTCTATAACTGAATGACATCAGGTCAGTCACAGGGGTGGGGGGAGGGGGCTACTCCCAGCTGTATTTGGGGGGGGGGCACAAGAGGAGGGGAAGGGATTTGTAGCTCATACATGTACAAGGCTCTAGTTCAACCACAGTTCCTGGCCCAGAAACAGGCATTAATTCACAGGAGTCCTATGACTTTGTTACAAAGAGGTCAAACTAGATGATAATGATGATCCTTCATGAATCTTATAAGGGCTACATATAAGACATCAAGCTATAGAGATACAAACAGGTTTTCCATATGTTCTACCTGTGCAGCTTCAGATCTTATTTATCAGGAGCCTAAGAGTACTCAAGAGTAATTCAAAAGGAGTCTAAATCTACACATTATGCTACTTATCTGATTCCATAATAAGAGTGTGGAAGGGTGACTTGAGCATCAGAAACATCTTAATTATCACCCCTTTATGCATTGCCCCATGTAAATGCAGAGAAGCAGCTTTACATACTGACCCCAGCTACTAATGCTGTAAATTCTTTCAAACCTCAACTGCAACCATAGTAAACTTCAGTCAGCATGTCACAGGCAAGATACTGCATAACAAGCGGCACAACCAAGCAGCATCTTGCTCTACATTACAAAAAGATGAGAGAACAAGAGCAGCATGAAGAGAGAGAAAAGGAGAGGGGCGTGAAGAGAAAGAAAAGGGGAGAGGGAGAGGAAAGAAAGAACAACAAGAACTCCCCAAGCCAAGCCAACAATCAACAGGACAGGAAGCTGAGACTGAAAAAGGGAAACAAGGCTCAAACTCTGCTAGTTCTCCTCCTTGAAAATCTACCTGCTCCCTCAAACTACATGTTTCTAAAAAAGTAGATGTCCTCTCAGCAGCATGATCTCAGTGCAACTTCTTTTATATCAATATCAATGCAAAATATACATTTATAAAACAAATCTGTTGACTAAGTTTACATTATAGATAATCAACAAGATTTGCTTCTTGACTGAGGAACTAGTCAATGCTAAAATGAGGAAATGATGTCAGGACACACATTTCTAAAGAAAACCATTCTGCATTAACATCTCAGTAGAGATTTCCTAAAGGTCTTAAGTGACATAATTACCAACCTACCTCTACTCAAAAATAATTAAAAATAGAAAATTTACATTCCACTTAAATATCTTTAAACACAAATTCATGTAGTAAAAGTACATACAAACTTACCCTCCAACACTGTAAGCTATACCCATTGCAAGATTTTTCAGCAAAAGAATCAATCTCTTCATCACTGTCCAAAAGCATGAGTGTCTCTCTGCTCAAATGAACAATTAACCTGACAAGAAGTTGCCCCGTGCAGAGTAATCTTTATATAAGGCAACTACAGATGTCCATCTTCCCCATTACGTGCCAAAGGCAAGTGCTCCTGTGATTAAGCAAGCAGCACAGAGTGCTCTAGAGTCACTGATTAACTGAGCTCTGATGGCTGGGGTCTGGGAGTGACTTACTCCAGGCCACACTCAGCGCCCTGTAAGTCACGTATGAAGAGAGAAGGAGTGGGACAGCAGGCAGAAGGAAACACGATTTAAGATTTATTAACAGCCTAAAAAAAAAAAAAAAAAAAAAGCCTAACAGTTTCCTCTCTGTATTAATGATGTTTCTGAAGCTTTCCATTAAAAAAAAAAAAAAAAAGGTATATATTTTAAAAAGTGAGGGGAAAAATGTCCCCCTCCCCCTTGCAACTTTACCAAAGTCTGTCAAGGACATGAAAACATCAGGCTGTTTACACACGGAGCAGCAATTATGCTGGGAGTGACTGCTTAAGGGCCCAGGGTGAAAACGCAGCCACTTTTGCAACTGATTGTTGAAGCTGTTTTAACAACATTGGGTAACAGTTCATGGAAAGATACAATTAAATGAAAATCAGAGGAAGATTTAACTAACATAGTGATTATGGATATGCATACTAATTCCTTCACAATCTCACTTTTTTTTTTAATTACTACAAAAGAGTAAGAAGTTGCACAAGCTACAATGACTGCATTGGACAGAAAGGGTTTTATTTATGCTGCCTTATGGTCAACGTGACAAGGGGTAGTTTGATATTTTCATACATGAATATAATCTACATTCAGAATGTTTTTAAACACAGTAAGTTATTTTGATACATTGTACCAAAAATACATTGCAAAGTTATCACAAATGGCCATGGTTCATAGCTTTAGCTTTCTCAAGATGGAGCACTGAAAACCCTGTGATTTCTGGTAAAAGTAGTATCACCAGTGAGTAGGAAGCTATACATTTTGTCTTGGGGTGCACTGGAGAGTTTAGAGAAAACACTGACTTGTTACAGAAAGATATATCTTGTAATAAAATGAAAGAATGGGTCACATCCTTAATTTCTGCCCTCTCCTCTGTGACTTTTTAATGCACCTCTATGGTGTTAAAACAGACATGTATGAACAGCACCAAAATGACCCAATCTTACCTTCACCACTGAAGTCTGACTAAGATCTGAATGACAGATCTGACAGCAAAGGTGCAGCTTGTCAGCCAACATGGTCAAGTACTGCTGCAACAACTCACTGCAGAAATTATCTTTTCTCATTCTAAAATCTAAAGTTTAAATCAACTTTGAATACTAAAGTTCACAAATGAATTAGTTCCCATCACTAACCAGAACATTTCTGGTCATAAAATGACAAGTAGAGAAGTTAATTCCCAAGTGTGTGTTAAGTAGTTTAATAGATTTGCCTGTTAAACAGAACAATGAATCAAAGACGACCTCAATTCAGTTCAGTAGCTTTATTCAACATTAAATACACTATCCTCAAAGCAATAACTGGCCCTGTATTATATTAGAGCATCACTCCAGCTCCTAGAAGTATTTGCTCACCCTTTAATCTACAATCTTCTGAACCCACATTTTTGCAATTCCTCAGGAGCTAAGGACTGGATTCAGCACATAGCAAGCAAACCAAAAGCTACCTTCAATTATACTCCTACYGCCCCGTTCCAGCTGGATTAAACCTCCCCCGCCTCCCCTGTGTCAGCAGCTTCCACACTGCTCATTTGCTTAACACACTTACTTCTAAACCAAAAGAAATAAGCATGTAAAACCACACACATGCTACAAATTAAAAACAAAAAAAAGAAATATTCTGTAAAACTGTTAACAAGAAAAAACACAGATGAAAATTGACTGCATGTTAAAGAAACACCACTGAGTTATCCCAAGTTCAGACTAATGCCTAATTCACCAGAAGTATGATCACTGATTTTCCTACTTTGGATCATCAACAGACCTGAGAGTTGCTCTAACTTTCTTTCCATTACATGCTTAAACCCAAAAAAGATGAGGGCATTTGTGTAAACAAACAGCAGCAGCAACTGGAGAACCTGCTCTGTAAGAACACAGGCCTGAAAAAGCCATCCCACTCAAAAAAACATTTAACAATTTCAAAAGGGTTTCCCCTAAATAAGTTTGTCCACCCCCCCCCCCCCCCCCCAAAAAAAACCAGATTTTAAACAAATTTTATAAGTCAGTTATGTTCTTGTATGCATTGGTAAGAGTGAAGTGCAGTGGAGAAGTCCAAAAGAGAAACAGAGAAGAGTAAGAGTGTCTTTGACGGAAGTTGGAGAATAACTCTGCAGTCTGTCACCTTTGGCAGAGAGGAGATGCCAGATGGCAGTTTACATGCAGCGTGCTGCCTAACAACTGGGTGCTCCCGAGCTGCTGCAGCTACTTGGCAGGAGCCACTCCACACCTTTGCTGCACCCACAGGCAGTTCAACACCTACATGCATGCCCTGCTACCACTGAGCAAGAGAAGGGCYAGGGATTTGATTCCTCACAGCTAGGGGAATTCCCTGAGTGATTTACCTGGAAAATCACAGACTTTCACCTTCCTTTTGTTATAGCAATGCTCATTATACATACGTATACACAAACACGTGCATAAAGCATCTAAATGTATTTTATCATGAAGGGAGGGACGAATTTTTTACATGGGCCTGAAGGCAGCAACAGCCACATCCATTCAGTTAGGAGCGTCTCCCTTTGTTACGTTATGCCCTTTGCTCAGGTGAGGTATCAGTTTTGGCACTGGCACCTTGCTAGATTCCTTGCCTCTCCTGCAGGCACTCTACTTTTACCCTCCTCTTCACTCCCTAGAATATGGCCAAAATCCAGATGGTCCCTCAGTGCTGTTATCATGTTAGCTGCACATATATTCCTCTTTCCATCTTCCAAGTCACACCCACTCCCTTTTTCCTTCACACTAGGAGCCATACTGGACCAGCAACAAACATTCTCTCTCTGGTGTGCAAGAATATGAGGGCACCTGCTCTTTTCATCTCAACCTCCTTGCTGCATTTGACACCTTCGACCAGGTAGGAAAAGTCAGACTCAACTCTAGAAGCACTACACACTTAAAAATTAAGAGACAAAAACGTTTTTATACAACGTGCTGCAGCTTACCTTTCCCGAGGGACAGCAAACCAGTACTCCGGTTGCTTTATCTTTTTATTGTACTGCTGAGACATGGTGGTACTCTGAGATGCAAAGGACTTTCTCATGGGCTTGCCCACTTTAATGCACAGAAACATTGGAGGAGTCTTACTCTTCTCCTCTTTTGAAGGAAGCATATCTGAACAAGAGAGAAAATAAATGGTCTGTTTACAGGACAGTATAACTACTGCAACTGACAGAAGACCAGCACAAAGATCAATTACCCTGTGCAAAGGAATACTCAGAAGCACCATACACAGAGTTAGACTCAACATGTGGCTCTACAGTAAAATTGGCTGAATAATGACCACAGTTTCAGAGAAGCAAGGATTTTACCCCCGTTTCATCACAGCTTGTATCCCCCTTAGTTGTATAGCTGTTTACAGAACAGCCCTGTAAAGTTAAAAAAATGATGAGGGGTAAAAATAACATTGTCAAAACAAAACGCAGAACTGCAGTACCCAGCTGGGAGCAAACTGCAACAGGGAGCAGGCAAGGAAGGGGGACTGCAAAGAGAACACCGTAAGCTACTTTTGCCACCACAGCTACCTCAAACAACTGCACCACAGGCAAAAGGCAACGTAGTTTCTGTCTTGTCTCTCTCTAGACGGCTCATCTACCCAAGTGTTTGAATCAGCCCAGGAAACTGATAATAACAACTCTGTGCAAACACACACACAAAGGTTCTGTTTACGCCAGATCAGTTCCCCAATTCTGATGGTCAGACAGCCATACAAGCACCTTTTGCCTGCACAAGAATAAGAGCATTTTATATTCCTTAAATTACCACTGCCACCAAAAGTTGTTCATTAAAACATAACCTCAGTCACACTGAATTTGCCACAATAATTTTAGGAAAATGCATACAGCCATCTTTTTTCCCCCTCATTTGAGAAAGATCAGCAAATACAACCAGAAAGACAAACTATTTCAAAAAGAGAGGAAAAATCATTTCAAGGAAAACTGGTTTTGAAGTAAAGACTTCCACTCTAATTGTCCTCCACTGCAATATGAATCGAGGCATGTTCACTGGCTCACTGAACTAGCAAGAGAGGAGCATCAGTGTTCTGGGATGCACTAGTGTTCAGAGGCGCTGGGTAGTGGTAGAAATAGTAGCACGTGAACATGCTATCCAAACTGAGATTTCATTTTATTTCATGTTTTCCAGTAACATCCTGAACTTTAACTATAATAACCCAGTGACCCAAAAAAACAAGAAGGATCAGTCAGTAAGACCCTCTAAATATGCCTATTTATCACTTCTTTGGGAGTACCCATAGCATGGAAGACACGAGGGTGATACAAATGTAGTCAAGAGTACACTTTACAGCAGTGTACTACTTTGGATTCTGACTCTCAGAAATAAATTGACAGACTTCACTGAAGAAACAGTATTTATCAATATGGAGTAAAAATTCCTAGGTCATGATGGGTTCCTATCAGTACTGCAACTGGATAACATTTTATTGTCCTTAAAAGCAGTACACACAGGTAACATGTATAAACAGCAATCACTAAATATGGAAAGAGAAGGCAAGCTACTTGTCAAACTAGAAGCTTAGGAGATTTGAAAGCTTTTTTTTCTTCTAAACAGTGGGGGGGAAAAAAAGAATATATATATATATATATATATATATTATATTTACAAGAGTAAAAAAGGACTAGATATTAAAGAAAGAGGAAATTTAGAGCACAAGGATCAATTCAAAGGTTACCGTCATAATGCTGGCCAGCTCTCAGAGGAAACAAGGATAACCAGAGACCTACCTTCAATTGGCACTTGAATTTTCTGCAGCAGCCACAGTCTGATTTCTGATTGATTGTCTAACTGTGTTTCTTGACAGGTCTTGTCTACAGCTGGTACTAATGAAGAGTCCACAGACTCTTTCAGATCCTTTTCCTCTGCTGCTGCTGAGCTGATTTCTAATGAAGGTGCTTTCCTTTCAATACAGCAGGATTCAAGCTCCATACTTTTAACTGTATGGACTTCATTAGCTTGGGACTTTGAACTGCTAAGTGTAAGGTCTATGCCAATTGCTTTATTGTTTTCACCTTTCTGGATTTCAGCCTTGTGCAAGTCTTCAGATGACTGAGACCCATTCCCATCTTTACAGAGGTAAAATTCAATAAGTTTATCTTTCTCTAGCTCTTTCTTAGTGTCCAATGCAGTCTCCACCTTACCTGTTGGGGAACTGACACATTTGTTTACTTCTGGAATAATATCTTGCTTTTCACACAGGTCTAAGTCTAAGTCAGCTTTAGGTTCAATACTGTCCTTTTTTTCCAAGGAATCAACTGTCAAGTGCTCCTGGACTTCTGTAGTGGGTTTGGTTACCTGCTGCTTAGTTCTCCCCAACTCCCTGGGGTCAGCCAGAAAGCCTTCCATTACTGAGTCTTTCCTGTCCAACCCTCTGTCCATACAAGATGAAGTCTCCTCCAGTTCAATGAAATCATCCTCTACATCTCCCAGAAGGGAGTTTTCTTTGGTTTTGATGTCTGAAACATTTTTTTCCTCAGAARGCTCCTTGGCACGTGGCTCTGCAGCAGACTTTTCCAAATGCTCAGTGGCAATGATGTTGTTGGGAAACTCCAGTGACTTTGATTTGATTGAGCCCGTACTCTCAGAAGACTGAAGAACTTCAAAATCAGCAGGCTTTTCTGTATCTGAAGGCTTTATTTGTTTGGCACCCAGAGCAGTGGATGAATCCCCATTCTGCTGCCTCTTTTCCTTGCTAAGGGACTTGAATTTGCTGAAAGGATTGATATCTTTCTCAGAGGAAAGGTCTTCCCATTCTCCTGGCCTGTACAGAGGACAAAGATCCTTTGGTATGTCACTGTCAGGGAAAATGATGGATGTACATGGGATGTTAAAAGCAAAATGGAAAACAAACAAAATGGAAAAGAAAAATAAATAATATATCAACTTAACTTAAGCTCTGAAACTCAACCAAAAATTATTTTCTCCAAAATAAACATACGCCAATGGAAATAAGTGACATGAAAAAAAATAATAACAAACAGATAAAAACGTGGGAAGGATAATACTGAAAAAATGAGTAAACCACTCTGCAGAGTATGCCACCCAGGTGAAGAAATGGTACATATGTAAGAACAACATGCAAGTCATCAGAATTTCAGTAACCAAAAAAACACAGAACATGTATTTAGCTCTTGAAACTTCATTCATACCATACTAACAATGTTATTTCTCCCACTTACAATGAGTCAAGCTCTCTAACCATTCCAGCTCCTCTACTCAGTACAAATGTTCTTTTGAGAAGAAAGCTGATCAGATATAAGCTGTACCCTGTTTAAACATGTTTACTGCAAAGCAGTAACTGTCAATAAGAGGTTGAGGTGGTTTTTTATTTTTATTTTTAACTTTTATTTTTCTCCATCACTAAAATGTACTGATTGAATGCAGGCTTCCCCAAAGATTTATTTTTAAACTGGGACAATCATAGAACATTTCAAAATAGAAAGTTCTCAAAAACATAACAGCATACAACTTAAGCTTTGTTACTGATAAAAAGTTTAAGGTGAATGAGAATACAAGATTTTCTTCATTTAAAGTTCAAGATACTCTAGTAATGAGCATAATACAGATGCTTAGAAAATTTTTTGAGATGAAACGATGGAGGGAAGCTAGCTGAACTTCACTGACCAAACAGGTGTTGCCTGAATTATGAAGACAAGATCTTGCATAGAACAAATACATAAGCAATGCTTAGATTACGCATAAATGAAAATGTAACCTTAAAAAAAAAAAAAAAAAAAAAAGCCTATCGTGTTACAAATTCTGACTATCAGAATATTTCTGGTTCCAAAGTAGAAGTATTCTATAGTCTGATATTTCTGCAAGTCCTGAGGATGGCAATTAACTTGCTATTACGTTCAAAACCTTTTAATAATACTCTCAGTATGGTCCCAATAACACACACAATGATCCAAATCTAAACCTCTTTACTTCCATTGAAACTATGAAACTTTCAGCAGAACCTCCTCATGAAATAACCCTAGAGATTGGAGAGTGCATAAGCCTAACCTTGGCATGCCAGCAATGCTTTTCATTACTAATTTTTACTGGTCATCTTTGCATTTTGGTTTTGGCATTAATGCCCATTTCTCCTTTACTGCCAAAGAAGCATTTTTAAAAGAAAGAGGAAGAACAGCACCAGTATTCCGTCACTCCTTTGTTTGCATTTTCTTCCCCTGACATGTTTTATTCTCCTGTATTAAACGTCATTCTTATTTTTTCCATTTCCCTCTCCCTTAATGACAGTTTGTAAACATAAGTTCGGGAAAGAACACTCCTTACGATGGCAATGCATCTTTAATCTTCATGTGAGAAATGTCATTGTAGAGAGCTATAGAGACAACCTCCTCCATAGGGCAGATGAGCCCATATTCTTCACAGCCATTCTCAATTACCAGAGGATCAGACTTATGCGGGTCAAACATGATGTTGTTCGGAGTTACTATCATGACTCCTCCAACTACACCCTAAAATAGAAGAAGAGTTAGCACATCACATATAATCCATTTATAATTTGGTATTGGCTTTTATGCTACTAGCCTAGAAAAATCTCTCTCATGCCTCTTTGCAACGCCTGTGAAGCAGTGTTTCCTAATGAAACATTTTGGTTTCCAATTGCATCAGATAAGACATTGCAAGAAGAGTGAAGAAAAAGATTTCTTAGCGACACTCCAATTCCTGGCTAAAAAGTACAGAATGAGAAAGAACATCTAAACTACAGTATTCAAGTTTCAGTGTTGGCTGCTAAAAGCTAAACCTGCAGTTTGTTAATCAGCCTCAGACAAGACAGGGTGGTGGGTTAAGAAACCAAACCAAACAAAACAACAAAAAAAAGAAACAGTACCATTTCACTCTGGCTGCAGCCAACTTCATATGATGTGTGAATTTATATGCAAATGGCACACCTGGAGGCAGTCTTACTTGTGGGAATGTCAGGGTCACCATTCTAACCTAAATTCCACATCCCCTTGATCTAGTCTTCAAGAGGTACATGCAAAAAGCATCTATACAGTATTTTACCTAATATGAAGCTACTTCTCTGATACCACTGATACAAAAGTACTATACACAGCTCCAGAAGATGCATTTAATTCTTCAAAATTTGCTCTAGCCATGGATTTGATCAGAGGCTGCATCAGCCATTATTCAACATTTACTTCAACCTGTGACATCTGATAATGTGTGAAGGTTTTCAAATGAGATTTCTAACATGTTGTTCCTGTACCTTCTCTCCCCCAAATGAGGCAAAATTCATCAGACCAACCCAGAAGCTGTGCACAAATCGTGAGATCTGACAAACAGGAGTCAAAAGTCAACAAGACTGGCCTGCATTGGAGATATTAATTGTTCAAGGTCATCCTCAAGGCATGCAGAGGAGAGGCTAAAAAGTAGGCAGCTAGAGGACCATGAAGAATTTATCTGGAAGAAAAAACTAATGACTTGGTGCTGGCAGGTGAGCACATGGGCTTGCTCTCTTATAAAGCAACGTGTGTATGTACTTCCCATATGCTTCCTCCTGTACGACTCGTGTACACATAGTAGGTTTGTGTTTGGACAAAAGAATCTGATTCAAGTGCAGAGACTTCACCTGCAGGTACATACTTGATTGAGGCAGGAGAACAATATATCAGTAGGCTGCACCTCCTATCCAGTCACAAAAGGAAGAAAGGGAACAAGGGATTCTAGCTACACTGGCAAAGAAGCTGTCTCACTTCTGACTGTCATGACTGCAGGTGACTTTTTTCTATCCTGAAGCCATAAAATTGACACTGTCTTCTGCACCTAGCAAACATCACCTAAGAAAGCAACAGCACTGCTGTAATTTATGTGCAGGAAATCAAGTAGCCTTCTGTTGCTTTCTACAAAATAGCAGATTACAGAAATTGCAGAGTGGTTTTAAATGCAGTCTGCACTCACTCAGTGCCAAAAGAAGCCAAAAACTCAGTAGAAATGTATCCTTCTTAGGATGAAGACCATAGGACAAAGGAAAAAATATATTTAAAGTACGATGGTTAGCATCTCCAGTGTTGTAGATTCCAGAGAACTTGAAAACCCAAACATGCAGACCTCGAACTGCAATGGGAATCAACAAGAGTAGATGTACAAAAGCACACAATTCAAGACGACAAACTGCTGTCTTTAGAAGAGGTAGGAGTTGCCTGAGCTTTGTGCTTTCACTTCTAATAGAGTTGCTCCCAATTAAGGGTTGCAATCCCACTGGGAATACGTTACAAGAGGACTTGCAAAGAAAGGAGAAAAAAAAAGGGGGGGGGGCATACCATGCAATATTTATATTGGTATTGGAGGTTACATGACATTCGTTTGCAAGTGCAAAAGCAACATGCACATATTTGGAAATATTGCTCTGGAACAGTTGAAATTTAACTTAAACTCGTAAAGGAAATAGATAGGCATGTACTCATTTTATAAAGCCATTGCACAATTTGATGGAACTGGACAACTAATCCTGACATGTCTCAACTCCGAAATGCAATTTTCTCTGTGCAAGGATTATCTCTGTCTGAAGGAGATATTTCTAGTAAAACACTGTAAGGGAATGAAGATGGGCAGAAGAAAGAGCTATTCTTCCATAAAACAGTTATCATAACAGATACAAGTAATTAACAAATAAAATAATTACTATGGCACCAATATAGCATCAACAGATAAAGCTGTCATAACATTTACATTCTTTACAGATGTGGTATATATTTGGCTCCCCAGCTACTCATCTCTCACCCAAACTGATTTTGCTTTTAAAGGATCTCAAACAATGCCCAAAGGGCTAGGTTCCACCTACCTTGCCATCTGTGAAGTAACGACAATTCATTTTTAAAAACTTGACAACCACAGGCTCATCCTCTTCTGAAGTAGAAGACAGGACTCTCTCAACTGGTTTGAAGGCCTTTCTTGCCAAATGAGCATCCTAAAGGGGAAAAAAAAAAAAAAAAAAAAAAAAAAAAAAAAAAAAAAAAAGGTCAGTACACATTTGGAGGACCAGTATCATACACTCTTAGATCTTGGGCAACTAAAACAACAACTTCTACCAACTGTCTTCCTTTTGCTGAAGGAGAAAAAGTTGTGGCCATGTATGTATGTATGTACAAACACCTCACACAGTATCCTGTATGGAAGAAAAACTTGTAACATTACAAAAAAACCTCCATAAGAATAACAGACAAAAAACAAACAAACAAAAACAAACAAACAAACAAACAAAAACCCACAGAAATACCAGGGCAACTCAGCACACCGTTTTCCCATCAGGCACTCGCATTAAGCTAAGTGAGGTCCAGTCCTGACACCTGATCCACACCAAAGACCTCTGCGTACAGTGCAGCCTCACTGGCACTGGTGTGATGCCAAATGCAGGTGGCACAGAAAGGCAAGTAAGACATAGGTTAAACACAGTGACTCACTCCATACTTCTCTGCACTTTCTGTCTCAATTAGTTATGGTACGAAACGTGAAACTAGTTTAATACCAGCAGGTGGAGAGCTATAAACCCTGAAACTACTACCTAAAATCATCACAGCCTTCTAAGGAAAATGAAAGATTTAATCACAAAGATTAAATCCAGTGGTCTTCCTATATGCATACCATCATATAAAAAAAAAGGCTGCTCAAACTAAACTAATAGTCCCATGCTCAGGGATCCCATTGCAGGATCAAGGCTCTGGACTGCAAAGCAACAGGGAAACCTCCAGGGTGAAACACTAAATACATATCTCATATCTAACTTTCTATCCTTTAAAAACTAACTACACACTACACCTTTTTTAATTCTTCTGATGTACTCTGGGCCCACTTCAACTCACATTAGATTTCCAAGATCAGACAGAGGCCTTCATTTGGAATATTTTAAGCAATGGCAAATTCTGTACTACAGCATGTTAACGTTAACATTAGTCAATATTAACAACATTACTCATGAGGTCTGAATTGCAGTTTCAAAACCAGCTATTTACACAGCCCAGAATCACAGCTTCAAAATCAGAGCAAAATTATTTAGAAAGTGTAAGACCAGTAAACCAGTGCAAGACCAGTAAACCAATGTTTCACTTACAGGGAGTTTATCATATTCGGCATCTGATGATGAAGGAGAAACAGGAGCACCAGGGCTGAAAGAAGACAACCTCCCAGCACTTGTTTCTGGCACAAAGAGAATCTTAAAAAAAAAAATAATAATAATAATAATAATAATACCCATAAGTTGAAAAAAGTTACTGTAAACACCTATGTTCTACTATAGAGATAACCCAATATCCATCACTCATGATTGCAATACAGTCTTCAACAACTTCTTACTCCAGAGTCCTCCTTCATTAATGGTGGTGGGGGGGGCAAATGCAGCTCTCATTACAGGATCTAGTTTTCCATTTTGTGTGGCAGCACAGGCAAGAAAATATTTTCCCCAGGGCAAGAACCTCCTTTTTTCCTAGGTTACACTCCCAGTTTCTGTATTAGCTTCAATAACTTGTAACAGCAAAATTTGAAAAAAAAAAAAAAGTAAGACCACTCTTGAAAAGGTAGGATTTTTAGTGCTAGAAGCTTACAATGCTTCACTCCAGGCTGCCTGTTTCCAAAACCCACCATTTTAACACTTTGTACTTCATTTAAAAAAGTCCTTACATTAGTACAAGTGTGTTCATACAAAAATATAATGCTTTGTTTGACTTTTTACAATTTGTCACAGTAGATGCCCCAGTTTTTCAATTGCAGTACAGCTTTGGACATCCACCCCAAAGCAAATGCTTCTAAAGTTTAAAACAAACAAACAAACAAAAAAAACCCCACCCACAGACAGTTTAGTTTTAAACTAAACACATTGAGAAAAATAAAACCATTTAGCTTATCCCAGCCTTTGTCTGCTGGGTGACCTTAGGCAAGCCACACCACCTCTTTATGCCTCAGTTTCCCCACCTGCAACTTAGCACACTTCAGTTTCTTCACATCTGTGAAGCAGGAGTAGAGATCTGCTCTTTATAAAACAGGTGTAAGCCCTCGTATTTCCATTTCCATTACTTGAATCTCCCCAAAACAGTCCATCATATATCCTTCTATTTCTCATCTTACAGGAGACTGACTCATCTCTAATATAAAGGCAAAGAGCCTTTAGAGCCAATTACTGTGTCTAACTCTAATGACTTATCCAGCATTTATCTAGGCTTTTCAAGAAATCAGCTCTCTTGCAACAGGTACATTCCTCTTGAGCTTCTGAGTAATCTTAAAGCTTTTGTGACAGCAAATAAATAACAAAAAATCAGACATAGCAATTACAAAGTCCCATTCTACCTCCCCAGCCCACCTCTGCCCAGGGAATGATCTAGTGAGGTTCTGTTTGAGAGAGTCAATTTACTGTCCATTCCCCTTGTATCTGTGTACCTAAAAAATATGTGAAAGCAGTAAAAAGTCTTCAAATACATAGCAAATAATCAGGTTTCAGGTATTAAAAACTATAAAAAATTTACCTGTCCCGGAACAATTGTGTGCGTAAAAAGCTTATTGAGTTCCACAAGCTTGTTTGGGGTGATGTTAAACTTTAATGCTATGCTGTTTATGGTGTCCTGATTTCCAGCCTGAAGAAAGAGTTGAAGCTTAAGATATGGTAGTGATCACATATAGCACAACAGCTTAACTAAAACCATCTAACAGACTGTTTTCAGGAAATAGATTTGATAATCTGACACATCTCCTGTTTAATAGCCTTATTTTCTGCATAAAATATGTGATAAGCCAATATCAAGGAAAAAAAAAATTCTCTCACGCTATACAGTAGATAAAGCACAAATGTGTTAAAGATGTCCCTCTCATTTTGTCATAAAACTTAGTTGCAATATCCCTTTAATGTAGCACCACATTAATTAGAACTGGTACGGCAAGCGGAGAAAGCACACATATGTTGGAAAGTTCATTGCACCTTCATCAGTCCCAGCAAGTAAGACATCTGCTTTGTTCCCAGCTAGGACACTAGTCCTTTACATTCACATTAAGTGGGGGAGCATCAGGGGCAACCACTGTTCAGGGCCTCTGGACACCATGGAAGTGACTTTCTTCAGAGAGGCAGTCCTTCAAGGTATGGTGACAGTACCTGTCCATGGTGTTTCAGTTTAGAGAAAGTTGTCTCTCAACCATGTCAGGGGTCATCACAGACCAAAGAATAGCTGTCCTAAGCAACGTGGCGGAATAGAAGTCTTTTTTAGCAGTAAATAAATAAATAAATAAAATAAAGGCACAATTAGTCTATTAAAGGGCCATGTTGCAGAAGTAAAAATAGGACAGGCAATTGTGAGGAGAGGCAGAACACCCAGGCTGAACAGTGGTTCCTGGATTTCAGCCTAGCTCTCTTCACCCAAGGATATTTGGAACAATCCCTACTGAGATACAAACAAATTACAATCAGTATTCATTTGGTGTTTTCAGTTTTGTGTCATTTTGTCTATCAACCTCAACAACTCCACTTTTGAAAAGAAGAAGCGAACAAATGACACACCAATACTCACAGTATATTCTATGGTGCCGTGAGGTTTCTGAGAAACCATTTTCTTCTCCTTCTTTTCATTGGTTTTGTTTTGATTGTCATCTATAGAGGGGGAAAAAAAAAATCATTCAAGCAATTAACTTTCAATACATTCATCTATCAGCATGTTTCAAAGGAGATTTACAGCTTGTGCAAACTACATCTGTGAACAGGAACACGAGGACATGTTAAAAATACTTGTTAGGCCCTGAAATTGCATTGCAAGACCAACAAAATTTCATCAAGTACAGCAGATTTAATAATCATTCAGAAACTCTGAAAGAATAATTTACCCATGCTACTGTATCAATACAGAACTGCTCCCATGTTTTTCTGCATGATCACTACACAGTTCAGCCGTTGAATGTAAGTACCCGCTGCAATGAGCTGCTATCAATGCTCAGACAGAAACCAGCACACAAAYATATGCACTGACCCTGCATCAGTATGACCACAGCATACACTGGTTAATCACCATTTCACCATCAGTACTTCATATTTAAATGCTATCTTAAACCCTAAAGTTCCAAATACACCAAGARTTCTGCAAACGCACACACACAAGGCATACTGTTGAGAAGACATTTTCCATCATTTAACATATGCAAAACTCATTGCACCTGCTGAACCCTTGCAGGACCAGCAGCATGAGCAGGGTAGTTATTTTTAATTCTTACCTTGGCAGAAGGTAAGCAAAGGCATGGATCAGTGAAGATCCCCCTGCCCCACTGGCCCCAGCTCCCTGCAAGCAATCCCAGCCCCGCGGCCCCTGCAGGGCTTGCCCCCCAGCCTTGCATACCTGGGGGAGGTGAGGGTGGCATGCAGCCCCAGCCCCAGGAGCGGGGCCGGGGAGCAGCGAGGCCACGCATTGTGGACCCATGCGCCATGCCAGGCCAGCTGACGGCCCTGCTGCCCCTCACAGCCGGCTGCTTTGGAAAGGGCAGAGGAGAGGTTCCTGCTGCCTCCCTGCTTTGGAAAGGGCGGAGGAGCGGTCCCTGCTGCCTCCCGGCAGGATCCTGCAGCCTGGCTGAGATGGGGAGAAGCAAGAAGGAACAGCACAGCTGGGCCTAGCAAATGGAATGCCAGGGGTCAAAAAAGGGGAGACGCTGCCCTCCTGAGGGGACTGATCCCAGGGTCCAAAGCGGAAGAACGTCAGGGAAGAAAGGACAGGGAAGGGTAACACAAGGCTTCTGGCTCACATTCAGAGTTTGCTGCAACCTTTGCTACTGCCAAAGAGCAAGAGGCAGACAGTAAAAAGAAGGATGAGGACTCGTATTCCCAACTGTAATGCATACAAAAAGAAAGGAGGAGCCCAGAAGTATGTCACACTTGACCCTTCATTTCCACAATCAGATTAATGCTGAGGACTGCCTCAGCATTTTCTAAAGACTAAAGCTACACAGTCAGATAACTCTGCTTTCAGACAACAGAGGTTCACACAAGCTCAGCCTGGTCTGCACATCAAGGTGTTATGCAGCCATACCCCATGACCTGCCAGGGATGCAGCCCTGAGAAGTGCCATGGTTAGCAACATGACACATAGCAAAGCAACTTTTCCCTTAGCATAATAGAGGGGGAAGACATGCAGGGACTAAATACACACAATTTAAATACCCAGGGACAGTACATATGGCATGAAGGACAGAGGTAGGAACAGGAATATCAGGATGGTGCTGGCTTTTTGCTGCTAGCATTATGGAACAGAGCATTATGCAAAGATTTCATCTCTGAGACTGAAGACCCAGAGTAAATCTTCTGGTGTCAGCATTCTTGCTGCCTCTTTCTGACCATTTGCATTTTCATCATTGTCATCATCTTCCTCAGATCAATCAAAGTCGAATCAATCTACGGTGAAGGATGGAAAAGCAGGGTAATGACCACAGTTAGTGGAACGCAGTATTAAACCATCAGCAACAGAATGCCAACAGGATGGACAGAGGAATGGCAAATAGCAGATGTTGCTCTCATGCATTATTTATGTACAATTGCTGATACAGACACAATCCTGCAAGGAGAAACTCCTCCAACTAAGAATGAGCTAAATTACACTACCTTGTGCTACTCTGGAGATACCTCTTCTGTTACTCCAGGATAACTAGAACTATGCAACACAAACATGAAGGCAAAATACCTAAGATACCTGTGACCTATCACTAGATTATGAGAGACAAGGCAAGGTTTATACATAGAGGCAATCTTCTATTAAATCAGTTGGTCTACTTGGAAAAAGCAGACAAGTTTTCAGATATATTAGCTCTTCCTCAGCTCTGAAACAGCACATAGTGTTATTTGTAGCTAACTAAACATATATCAGTAAAACCTTGGGGGGGGGGGGAGGGAGAGGGGGGAAAGTAATCCAGATTGAGAGAGAGACACACAATTTATACCTGTTGAATGTGAAAAGGTTACATCTGTTATGGATGGAAGGAATACCAGCATGCAGTAAACAGTTTCTCTGTTGAGTCTAGGGTGTTTGGTATTAGATAATGGGTTTTAGTTTCAAGATTTGGTCTTTGGAAGGTAGGAGAGGTGACTGAGAGCTGATACAATGTGGCACAACAGGACCCCAAAATGCTGGCAATATGCTGGCTTTCAACATGTTAAATACTATGGCAATGTGTTAGCTTTCAACACCGCAGCTCCCTACCTGGGAGGGGCTGTTTTTCTCTCCCTCTCTCACCTCCCTCCTGCTGTAAAAAGACTTTAATTTTCAGGTCTTCACAGTTGTCTTGGCTGCAYAAATTTGGAGTTTATAACATTTCACTGGATAATATTTTATAACCTGAAATACCATGCTGAAAGGAGACATATAATACACTAGTTCTTGGCTGACAGACCTGTCTATTTGTTTAGTAGAGTCCCCACACAACTGTGATGCAACACAGCACTATGAGCTAGGTGCCATACTTAATTTAAAACCCCAAACTATACAGACAAGCAAAAAGAAAAAATTTCAAAAGACAAACTAAGTTCTTACCAAATATATTACAGAGCTTCTTTTGCTCATAAAAGTCAATAAATGCCCAACAGCTAGTTGGCCCCTTTTTTCTTCTATAACCACCACTTATGTTCAAGAAAGTAAGCTGTTTTTCACAACTGCAGTATTAATAGCATATGCAAATATGCTTGAATATGTTTAAAAAATTCTTAAAACAAAGTMAATTTGAAATAAAGCAGTTAAAGAAAGCTTTCCTCTGCAAGTTGGAGATTTCAGAAAAGGATGTCATTTTTCTACATATCCAGGTCAAAGTATTACAAGTGCTGCCAATTTAACTCATTTTAAAGAAAATGGGGAATGTTTCATAAGATATCCACATTTACTTTTAGCAATGATGATGGCTGCATTTCAATACATAGTAGTTTTTTGGGTAAGATTCTTAGATGTTTTTATGAAATCTAAGAAATGTTTCTTCAAGATCTTTGTTAACTGAATTAACCCTGTAACAACTTTCATGTCATCTTCTCCCATCTTCATATTTTTGGAATTTCATGAGTTTTCAGTGCACAATGCAAGAATGAATATTTCTTAAAACTACTGCTTTAAACTGAAGTTTTTTCCAGAGGACATAATGCAAAACTGATTCCTACATTGCCAAAATGCAAAGCACGTTTCCCCTCTCCCTTGCAGGATGAGGGCTGGGAGTTAAGTACTTCATGCTCTGAAGCGGTCTGCAATAGAAGGGAAGGAGGGAAGAGCTGCAACGCCCACACACATGTTGCAGTGGCAGGAGGTTCATGCTAGCGAGAGCCATGTTTTCTCTCTCAGCAAAAGCTGTTCCCTTCTATCCTTCTCCTCTCCTAAAAAGGTATTTGCCATATCTTAGTCTCCTGGAAGCAGAATGCCTGCAGCTGCTGCTGTGTCAGGAAACCCTTACAGACTTATCCACAACAGTCTAAAAGGAGCCCTTGCAGTCTGTATATCTACCTGTCTACCAAAACTGGACACTTCTTTTTTTTTCATTTAATCCCAACAATAAAGTATTCTGGATACCATCCTTACACTGACTCTAACTTTTTGACAGGGTACTATTCCAAACCACATCATATCACTCCAAATAGTTGAAATTGACTTCCCTCTGTTTCTAATTATGCATATGAAGCTCTAAAACTGTAAAGAAAAACCTTATCAGACCCTCAGAGGAAAAAGTTCTAATGAATCCATTAAATCTGACAGGTACTGCTCATCCATTCACTATACATGTATAGCTAGGCTAAAGGTCACAAACGAGACTCTGCACAAACGGTTACTGGGAAAAATCCCAGCAAGGATAGCAGAACACCACAATGTACTATTTGTCCAGTTCCCTCATCCTCTCTCATTTCTCCTTCAGGAAACCAAATGTTTTCTGACATGATCTGCAGGCAGTTTGCTCTGGTGGTAGTCCCATGGGCACCCAGAGCACACCAAGGCATGATGGAGTCTAGCCAGGCTGAGCCTCTCAGGAACCACCTTCCTTTCAGACATAACTGGGTGGAGGGGAGATACCAAGCTTTAAAATAAAAGCAGTTGGCTACCTTTCAAACTTCAACATTTGCTTAGTGGTACAGTGACTGATGGCTCTGCCTCCCAAGTTTTTCCTGCATTGCACATATGCTGAACAGGGGGTTATACAAATCTGAGAACTGAAGAGGTGTTCATGCAAGTTTAATCCCACTGCATTTGCAAGAAAAGGGTGGAGTGGGTGGACTGAACCTCTCTACATTTTCAAGAAACATAAAACAGGAATTATGTAAAAACAGTAATATTAATGAGCAATGAAAATGAATGCTAAGTGAGAACAGGCAAGAAAATACAGGCCTATTAAAGATTGACAAGACTAGA
>NW_020449474.1:0-1606 GCF_003343035.1 Apteryx rowi | reverse complement strand
TGAGGCCGTTGCCCAGGAGGGCAGCCAGGTAGATGCCCAGGAAGAGTGAGAAGTGCAAGAGCTGCAGCTCCCGTGTGTCTGCAAATGCCAGGAGRAGGAACTCGTTGAGGGAGCTGCTGCTGGACATTTTTCTATCTCCAGGCAGGGGGGACTGTGCAAAGAAGAAAAGACATTGAGAAGTTAGGAGAGACTTTTCAAGCAAAGAAACCCCCAAATATTGCAGTTCTCTGTTTGAGCTGGAGGATGATCACACTCATATGTTGCCCCAGAAAGAAACCAGCCCCTGCTGAGAGCACATGAGTCCAGTTTCAAAGTGCACATCTCCAAACTTCTCACCCTTTCTCCAGGCACCTGACGGAGCTCTCCACACTCCCCTTCTAGCCAAGGACACACAGGACTCTTTTCAGATGCCCACATACAGCCTCCCACCACCATCTCCATACTCTCAGTGTCTCTGCACCTTCCTCATGGGGGTCTCAGATATCACAGAAGTGCTATGAAAAAGCTGTGCCTTTCTAGAGGGCAGCATGCAGTCTGCCAGGACACTTTAAGGAAACAGTCAAAGGACCATTAGGACTGGAGATGGGCTCTTGTCAGCTCATTTCCCAGCCCCACAGACTGCATTTCCTGGAGCTCCAGGAAGTCAGAAGGGGGCTGGGGCAACCTCATTCCAATGGAGACCCCTCTGCTGCACAACTTGTAGCATACATGTCTGAACTGCAGCTGACACTTCCCACCCCAGAGAGCCCAAGAGCAAGAGCAGGAGCAGCATGGAGAGGAGGGGAAACAAGAAGCAACACCATGATCCTTCTGCCAAGGGAGGCAAGAAGACAGAGACGGGAACTCAGGAAAGCCTTCACCTTACCAGCTAGGCATGCCGCCTCTCAGGCAGGGACATTGCAGGGCAGTCACTCTCAGTCCCTTTGTCAGGCGCCTCTCCTCTGCCAGAGAGCTGGCTGCAGAGAAGGCAGCTCATGCCCTGGACCCCATGGCTGTCAGGGCAGAGGATCTGCTGGCGGGGAGAGGAGACACAGGGAGCTTGCTCAGAGGAAGGTGTCTGCATGGGAGGGACTGACCACTGACCATGACTTGCCCAAATCCATCCTCCCATGATGATTCTGTTGGCAGTTCTGTCTCACTCCCTGCCCATCTCTACTGCCTGCAGCTGTTCCTGCTGCCTGCAGCTTTCTCTCTCCCAACATCTTTTCCCTGTCCGTACTCACAGACCCTGTCCCACCCTCTCTGTGCACACCTCTGCCCTACAGAAACCTCCCGGATCAGGGCACTATCCAGGGCATCTCTGCGCTCACAGGTCCTAAGGAGCAGGTCACATTAGCCCTGATAAGTCCGTAAAGGTGATGTTGGTGTTGCTGTAGGTGGAGGTGGGGTTGAAAGGGTTTGCTGAGCTTTCTCACAGACCTCCTGATCTCTGAGAGGGAAGGTCAGTGAGTCCCAGTTCCTTGCCAAACCAGAAAACGCTTTCCTTTTTTCTCCCTGCCAACATTAGGAAACTGGAAGCCCTGGAAGGAAATCTCCTTGCCTTTCAAGTAGCCTTTTTTGCACCTTCCTCTGCGGTGCAGGGACACTGCTCTGAATCACAGCCCTG
>NW_020449473.1:0-1591 GCF_003343035.1 Apteryx rowi | reverse complement strand
GGACTGGGGGGCTCCCAGTATGAACTGGGGAGGGGCTGGGGGTCCCAGTCCATGCTGGGAAGGGGCTGGGGGGCTCCCAGTATGAACTGGGGAGGGTCTGGGGGTCCCAGTCCATACTGGGACGGGACTGGGGGGCTCCCAGTATGGACTGGGGAGGGTCTGGGGGCTCCCAGTATGAACTGGGAAGGCGCTGGGGGTCCCAATCCATACTGGGATGGGGCTGGGGGGCTCCCAGTATGGACTGGGAAGGGGCAATGGGGGCTCTAAGGTCATACTGGGGCACACAGGGGGGTTCCAGTATGGACTGGAGGAGTCCCAGTATGGACTGGGGAGGGTCTGGGGTCCCAGTATGGACTGGAATAACCCCAGCTTGTATTGGGATGACCCCAGGATGGACTGGGATGACCCTAGGTTGGACTGGGATGACCCAATATGGACTGGGTTGACTCCAGTATGGACTGGGATGACCCAATACAGACCAGGATGACCCCAGTATGAACTGGGATGACCCAGTATGGACTGGGATGACCCCGATACAGATTGGGATGGTCCCAGCACATACTGGGATGACCCTGGCTTGTATTGGGATGGCCCAATATGGGCTGGGATGATCCCAGTTTGTACTGGGATGACCCCAATACAGACTGGGATGACCTCAGTATGGACTGGGATGACCCCAGTATGAACTGGGATGACTCCAGGATAGACTGGGATGGCCCAATATGGACTAGGATGACCCCAGTATAGACTGGGATGACCCAATACAGACCAAGATGACCCCAGCATGGACTGGGATGACCCCGGCATGGACTGGGTTGGCCCCAGTATGAACTGGGATGACCCAATATGGACTGGAATGACCCCAATACAGACTGGGATGACCCCAATACGGATTGGGATGGTCCCAGCACATACTGGGATGACCCTGATTTGTGCTGGGATGGCTCAATATGGACTGGGATGATCCCAGTATAGACTGGGATGACCCCAATACAGACTGGGATGACCCCAATACGGATTGGGATGGTCCCAGCACATACTGGGATGACCCTAATTTGTGCTGGGATGGCTCAATATGGACTGGGATGATCCCAGTATAGACTGGGATGACCCCAGTATGAACTGGGATGACCCCAGCATGGACTGGGATGACCCTAGGATGGACTGGAATGACCCCGGCATGGACTGGGATGACTCCAGTGTGGACTGGGATGACCCCAGTATGAACTGGAACGATTCCAGCGTGGACTGGGATGACCCTAGCATGGACTGGGATGACTCCAGTATAGACTGGGATGACCCAATATGGACTGGGATGACCCCGGCATAGATTGGGATGACTCTAGAATGGACTGGGATGACCGCAGTGTTGCCTGGGTTGACCCTAGTATAGACTGGGATGACCCTAGGATGGACTGGGATGGTCCAATATGAACTGGGATGACCCAATACAGACTGGGATGACCCCCAGTACGGACTGGGATGATCCTAGGATGGACTGGGATGGTCCAATATGGACTGGGATGACCTTGGCTCGCCCTGGTCTGACGCCGCCCGGACGCCTGGGCCCTGCCGCCGGGCCGGACTGGGG
>NW_020449472.1:0-1671 GCF_003343035.1 Apteryx rowi | reverse complement strand
GCGTCACCCACCGTTCATCTCGCGCATGGCGCGCACGTAGTCGTTGGGGTCCTTGAAGCTGACGAAGCCGTAGCCCTTGGTCTTGCCGGTGCGCTTGTCGCGGATCACCTTGGCCTTGAGGAAGGACGGGTAGCGGCCGAAGGCCCGCGCCAGGATGTCGTCGTTGACCTCGTTGCCCAGGTCGCCGCAGAAGATGCGGAAGTCGTCTGCGGGGCGGCGACGCCGGGTCGGCGGGACGTCCCCCAAGAACCGTCGCCGCCGTCGCCGTCGCCGTCCCCCCCCCGGTGAAGGGGACGCGGGCCCGGATGTGGCCTCAAAGCGGGCGTCGCTATGTTCTCGCTAACGGGAAGCCACCTTAGATGTGGCCTCAAGGTGGACGCCACCACATGTGTATTAATGGAGACACGGTCCTAGATGGGTCCCCAACACGGACGTCACCATCCCCTCGTTAACGGGGACGTGGGCCTAGATGTGGCCTCATGGCGGGTGTCGCTATGTTCTCGCTAACGGGAAGCCACCTTAGATGTGGCCTCAAGGTGGACGCCACCGTGTGCGTGTTAATGGAGACGTGGTCCTAGACGGGTCCCCAACACGGATGTCACCATCCCCTCGTTAACGGGGACATGGGCCTGGACGTGGCCTCGAGGTGGGTGTCACCATGTTCTCGCTAACGGGAAGCCACCTTAGATGTGGCCTCAAGGTGGACACCACCGTGTGCGTATTAATGGAGACGTGGTCCTAGGTGGGTCCCCAACATGGACGTCACCATCCCCTCATTAATGGGGACGTGGGCCTGGACGTGGCCTCAAAGTGGGCATGTTCTTGCTAACGGGAAGCCACCTTAGATGTGGCCTCAAGGTGGACACCACTGTGTGCGTATTAATGGAGATGTGGTCCTAGATGGGTCCCCAACACGGATGTCACCATCCCCTCGTTAACGGGGACATGGGCCTGGATGTGGCCTCAAAGCGGGCGTCGCTATGTTGTCATTAATGGGAAGCCGCCTTAGATGTGGCCTCAAGGTGGACGCCACCACGTGCTTGTTAATGGAGACGTGGTCCTAGGTGGGTCACCAACACAGATGTCACCATCCCCTCGTTAATGGGGACGTGGGCCTGGACATGGCCTCGAGGTGGGTGTCATCATGTTCTCGCTAACGGGAAGCCACCTTAGATGTGGCCTCAAGGTGGACACCACCACGTGCTTGTTAATGGAGACGTAGTCCTAGATGGGTCCCCAACATGGATGTCACCATCCCCTCGTTAACGGGGACGTGAGCCTGGACATGGCCTCAAAGTGGGCGTCGCTACGTTGTCATTAATGGGAAGCCACCTTAGATGTGGCCTCAAGGTGGACACCACCGTGTGCGTATTAACGGAGACGTGGTCCTAGACGGGTCCCCAACATGGACATCACCATCCCCTCGTTAACGGGGACGTGGGCCTGGACGTGGCCTCGAGGTGGGTGTCACCATGTTCTCGCTAACGGGAAGCCACTTTAGATGTGGCCTCAAGGTGGCCGTTTCCGTGTCCTCGTTAATGGGGACCGTGTGGAGGCATGTGGAAGCGTGTCGGAGGCGTGTCGGAGGCGCGTGGCTCACCCGCGTCCCACTCGAGCAGGCTCGGGTCCTCCCAGCCGCCTCCCCCCGCCCCGCCTGCCCCCCGCGTCCCG
>NW_020449471.1:0-1573 GCF_003343035.1 Apteryx rowi | reverse complement strand
TGACCCAGAGGCCTTCTGTAAGTGTGTCTATCACTGTGTCAGAGCTGGCCTGTCTCTAATAAAAGGGGATTTCCTCAGTGCTGTGCTTGAAGATTGGGCTCTTCTTCCAAAGCTACAGCCAAGAATGTGCTCCAGGACTTTCCCCCTGGAAGTGACTGTTGCTTTATGGAGGCTCTCCACGGGCTCAAGGTGATGAGCTCATGAGATGATGTGTTAGTGAATGGGGGCTGGATTCAGCTCTCTCTTGTGGGTGCCCAGTGCTCCTGGAAGTGCTGAATGGTCAAGCGGTATCTGTCTGTCACTGTCTCCCCTATGACAGGGCTGGTGACAGATGCCTGCAGGGCAGACCCTGCAGGCAGATGGAAGGGAGCCTGGAGAGTGGTTCATGTCACCTCCAATGGGCTGCATCTAGGGACACACGTGAACACAGCCTGAGCCATTTGAAATGCCCTGTGATTGCTCAGAGCATCATCCACAGCTACAGACCACTTGGTAGGGTATTGTCAGATGCAATGATGCCTGTCCGTCTGGGTCTGCTTCTCACCCCCACCACCACGGCCAGTGTGGAGTCACCCCATGGCCCTGGGGCACCACAGCCTGCTCACTCTGCAGAGCACCACCACCAGCTCAAGGCCCTGCAGGGGGCACAGGGGAGGGTGCAGGAACAGCACCAATGCACTCACCTGGTGAAAGGCTTTCTGGGGATCAGGAACATCCCTGGAGAAGAGGAGAGGAGCAATTGTGTGCTTGCAAGGAGGAATAAGTAAGGAAGAGAATCTGTTTCTGTGTATGTTGGGGCAGCAGGAGCTGCCTGAGGAGCCCCCCGAGGGCAGGGACTCTCATACCATCCTGGAGAGAGGGGCTGGCACAGGGGGGCTGCAGGCATCCTGGGTGTAGAGAATCTCCTGGACAGAAGAAAAGGGACACAGTGTCACTGTCCTTGTCTCCTTGTGCCATTGGGGCCGGTCCCAGGTTGGAGGCTGATGGGGCTCCTGACACACACCCCTGTCCCCAGGAGAGGGCTTTACCTGCAGAAGGGCTCTGGCAGTGGTGTGAGTGCCACTGCACTGCACAAACACCGTCCACGACCCCTCACTGCAGCCCCCACTGCCCCCTGCCCCTGCCAACATGCTGCCACCCTGCGCTGCCCCATGTCCTGCCCCTCTCCCCACACTGCAGGGACCAGTGGTGCAGCAGGAGCTGGCACAGCCCTTCAGCCACTGCCTGGCCCGCAGCCCTCCCACTTCTCCCCATGCTGGGGCTCCAGCCCCATCCAGGCAGTGAGTCTGGCCTCATCCCCAAAGCTCTTAGCCTGGCAGGACCATCATTGCCCACAGCCCAGCCCCCCAACCTGCTCCTTCTGCACCCACAATCCCTCTCATGTAGCTGGAACTGCCATGGGTCAGGGCAGTCAGCCAGCTCCACAGCTGGGACAGGGCTTCTGGTGACAGGGAGTGCGGGGGGTAATGGGGCAGGGTGAGCAGCCCCACTTGGGGCCCCGTGGCTGTGCTGGGAGGATCAAGGCCATCGGGCCAGTCAGGCTCAAGCTGCTGCTTTGACATCAGCTCCATGC
>NW_020449470.1:0-1581 GCF_003343035.1 Apteryx rowi | reverse complement strand
GTTTGCGAGGCGGCGAAGAGACGCAGAGTTTCCTTAGTTTGCAAGGCATGCAAGAGATGCAGCGGTGTGCTCGTTTGCGAGGCGTCGAAGAAAAGCAGCAGCTAGTTAGTTGGCCATGTGGCGAAGAGACGTGACCCTTTGCTTTTGGCGATGCAGTGAACACACGCAGCGGTTTGTATGCTGGCGAGGCGGCGACCAGATCGAGTGGTTTGCTTGTTGGTGAGGCAGCGAAGAGATGCAGCGGTTTGCTTGTTGGCGAGGCAGCGAAGAGATTCAGCAGTCTCCTTGGTTGTGAGACAGCCAACATGCACAGTGGTTGCTCCTTGTGCGAGGCAGCGAAGAGATGCAGCACTTTGCTTGTGCACCAGGTGGCGCAGTGGCATCGCGGATGGCTTTTTGGCGTGGAGGCGAAGCGAGGCAGCACTTTGCTAGTTGGCGAGGCACCGAACAGAGGCAGCAGTGTGCTTGTTCACCAGGCAGTTAAGAGACGCTGCAGTCTGTTTTTTGGCGAAGCGGTGAACAGATTCTGCCGACTGCTTGTTCGCAACGCCTCGAATAGACTAAGCGGACTGCTTTTTCATGAAGCAGGAAGAGATGCCTCAGTTCCTTCTTTTGCCAGGCATCAAACAGACGCAGCAGTTAGTGCACAAGGTGGTAAAGAGATGCAACGGTTTGCTTGTCTGCGAGGTGGCGAAGAGACACAGTCGTTGATTAGTTGGCAAGGTGGCGTAGCGGCGCCATGGTTTGCTTTAGCACGTGGAAGCGAAGAGACACAGCAGTCTGCTTATTCACGAGGCAGCGGACAGATGTATTGGTTAGTTTGCAAAGCAGGGAAGAGACGCAGTGGTTAGTTAGTTTGTGATGCAGCGAATATATGCAGCAGTCTGCGTGTTCACCAGGCAGATTGTGGTTGTGAGGTCACTTGTGCTTCAGTGCCTGATAGGCTAGAGCTTGTCATGTGTCTGCTGTTTGTGGCTGTGACATCACTTGTGCCTCAGTGTGTGATAGGCCAGTGCTGGTCATGTGGCTGCAGTTTCTAACTATGAGGTCACTTGTGGCTCAGTGCCTGATAGGCCAGTGCTGGTCCTGTGGCTGCAGTTTGTGATTATGAGGTCACTTGTGCCTCAGGGCCTGATAGCCCGGAGCTTATCATGTGTGTGTTGTTTGTGATTATGTGGTCACTTGTGCCTCAGTGCCTGTTAGGCCAGTGCTGGTCATGTGGCTGCTGTTTGTGATTATGTAGTCACTTGTGCCTCAGGGCCTGATAGGCCAGTGCTGGTCATGTGGCTGTAGCTTGTGGCTGTGAGGTCCCTTGTGGCTCAGTGCCTGATAGGCCCCTGCTGCTGCTGTGGCTGCAGTTTGTGGTTGTGAGGTCACTTGTGGCTCAGTGCCTGATGGGCCAGTGCTGGTCATGTGGCTGCAGTTTGTGATTATGAGGTCACTTGTGCCTCAGGGCCTCAGAGGGCAGTGGTGTTAGAGAATATCGGACTTAAGCTGTCTAGAATTAATCGCTTAGCCTAACTTGCTTAGCATTAGTAGGTACATTTGCTGAAGCCTTAGGCCTCAAGCTGTGAATTTTTA
>NW_020449469.1:0-1597 GCF_003343035.1 Apteryx rowi | reverse complement strand
TGAGGGACAGTCCACGGTGGAGTCACCAGAAAGTAGAGCAATAAATCCAGGTACGCATGGGGAAAGGAGGGCTCTGCAGTCTCAGGAAAGGCAGTGGGGACCCAGGAGGTGCAGGGAAGGGTCACTGGAGAGTGACTGCTGCACCCTCAGGGAAGAATCACAGGCTGGAGCCTTGCCTGAGTTATGCTGTGGACATGCCTGTGCCTGTCCCTGCACCTCTCACTTCCGGACCTGTCCCTGTCCCCATCCCCGTCCTGCTCACCTGACTCCCATCTCGACCTTGGACCTGCCTCCAGAATACAGTCAAGAAAGCCTTAGAAAGGGATGCTGGGACCCAAGCAGAACCCAGAGAGGGTTTTAGGTGCAAAAGATGACCATACATCCATAGCAAGGCTTGCCTGACAGTCAAAGGAGTAAGGAGAGCTTCAGCTTTGGACCCCTACTCAGCTAACACTGCCCGCAGAGTCTTAGCTGGACGGAAGAGTGAGGGCAGCCACTTGAGTCAGATTTTATGATGCACAGTGAGGAGAGGCAGCTCCAGCTCCCTTGAGGGCTGTGCTGGAGCCTTTCAGGAGGGGGCTGAGGTGGGGCTGTCACTGCCAGGGTGTGTGGGGAGAGGGCAGCTCCCCTTTGTCACGCTGGGGCTGGTGCTGAAGCTTGGTCTGGGCACAGCTTTCCCCTGGGGAGCTCCCTGAGGAACATCTCCAGATGATCCTCCACCTCTGCCCTGGCAGCAGCACCAGCACTCAGGGTGTCGGGCGGAAAGTGCACAGGGGTGGAAGGGGGACGGGCTGCCCAGGGGGAGCACTGAGACCTTGTCTGTGCATGCAGGGATGGAGTGAGGAAAGCCAGAGCTCAGCTGGAGCTGGCACCAGAGACCTTGGACATGGAAAGGGCTGCGGCATTAAATGTCTTTTTTGCCTCAGCTTTCTAGGGAAAGCTCTGCCTGAGGCCTCCCAGTTACGGGTGTGTTAGCAGACAGCTGTGCTGTGGGATGTGCTGGGGTGTGGTGCAGAAGAGAGGCHGTGCAAGGCTGGCCTTTTCTCCTGTGTCTGGATACAGAGACCTGCAGGAGGACGGAGCTGGCCATGGAGCACCCCACAGCTGGGTGTCCTAGTCTCAGTTTCTTACCACTCCAACGTTTTTTTGTCAGAGGTACTCTTAACTCCCGGAAAGTAACCTTGAGAGGCGTCCCAACTCAAGGGGAGATTCTCCGCCATGCAGCCCACTGCCGTGCAGGAGAGCTCAGCCAGAAGGGCTCAGTGGGGCAGGAGACCTAGTGACAAAGAGAGGGGAAAGGCTGAGGAGCTTATTGCCTCTTTCACCTTGTCTTTTACTGGTCTTGTCTACTGCCAGGCCTCCCTGGCCCCCAAGTCCTTTGGCAGCTTCTGTGTTAGCAAAGCCTCACTCATGGCAGAGGAAGATGCAGCTGGGGAGGATTTTTGCCCAGTGGGCACATACAAGCCCATGGGACCAGATGGGGAGCACCCCAGGGTGCAGGGAGAGGTGGCTGGTGTCATTGCAACGCCGCTGTTGATCATCTTTTAAAGGTCAGGGTAATCAGGGAGGTTCCTGATGACTGGGAAAAGGCAGACAT
>NW_020449468.1:0-1570 GCF_003343035.1 Apteryx rowi | reverse complement strand
AACTGGCCTTGTCCAGAAAACAGGCAATTCCCTTACTTGGTTTGGAAGCTCTGCCATCATAAAACAAACACACACACACACACACACACACACACACACACACACACACACCAAACAGCTACAAAGAGATTATTTAAGAGTCTTGTCTAAACTCTACGTTAATTTAAGTAAAGGGCTCCTTAGGGTGCACAGGGAATTTATCATCCGCCATTACTGCAAACAGCCAGACACTACAAAGGTCACCCCCATGAGAACAGAGTTCAGTCTACACCTAAGAAAGTCACTGCCACATGAAAAGCTCTCTCATTCACTTTTAACATGTATTCTCCCTTTCACAAAAAGCCTTACAAAGCCACTTCAGCCAATAACTAGCTGCTATTTCTTTCCTGTTTTCTCCCCCCCCCCTTTTTTTTCTTCCCTTCTTTCCAGAGAAAGCTTGTTTCATTCTATAGCTTCTGACAGAAGCTATAGTAGCGTAAATGGCTGATTTAGACTTCCTCGACCAAACGAGGTTAGACTTTTAGCTGAAATGCTCTCGCTGCTGCCCACGTGTAGAGGCACGCAACCGGAAAACAATGCCTGGACTCCAGATCACTCTCCTGACGTGGGATCCCTCCTGCTGGCACTAGACATAGTGTATCCTCTCCTATTCACTCAGCAGAGGTAATATCATGCCTAGGGTTAGCCACCATGACACCTCCTCAGGCCTCTGGCCACACAGACGATCACAAAGAGAAAAGAATGGATGAAAAGCCACACAACTTCAGGAACAAGGATTTAGGAAAAGAACCAGAGTTTCCAAGGTACATGACACCTAAGAACAATAAGGCATATTAATTACTTCAGTAACTCCCAATGTGCTCTCCCTTGCTTGGCTCTGGCCAGGGTCCTCCACACRCGGTTCAGTGCTGAGGAAAGAACAGGCAGAACAGGGTTGCGCAGCCACAGAGGACTCTCTCAGAAATTGACTGCCCTGCACAGGGCCCTGACTCCCCACATTACGTTTCAGGTCCCAAAGTTCTCCCCTCCAAGCACATCCCGGAGCAGCTCCAACAGAAACACAGGAAGGTCTCTCAAGCGGCGGCTACCACCACTGCTGCAGCATCTCAGCAACACCCCACACACCTCGCCCAGGCAACACACTGCTCACACACAGCTACTTCGCCCAACCGCAGCACCTCTGGCCTCTTTCTCACATGCCTTCCACTAACACCCCCTTCCAGCACCCAAGGTTTGCAGACATTACTAGCCACAACATACTACCCCAGCCTAGACATAAAGCTTCCCTCCTTCCTCAAGCAAAGGAACAGACTAAAGAGTACTAAGCCATATCAGGTCAGAAGCAAACATGTAAATTATGACCTTCTGTAAGTGCCAGAAAAAGTCTACAGAGGAAAGGAAATAAAAGACAGAAAAGCATCTCATAGACAACCACTTAAGTAACATATTGCTAAAGCAGGGCTCAGGAACTAGGTCCTTCAGTAACTCTCAGCTGCACACTTCCTCACCAGGCAGAAGGCAAGAGGCAGGTGAAGTATTTTCTCAGCTGATACAAAGATGAAGTCTTGCA
>NW_020449467.1:0-1693 GCF_003343035.1 Apteryx rowi | reverse complement strand
CTCCTCGTGCCCAGGCACCCAAGGCCTCTCCTCAGAGCGCTGCCACTGCCTGCCTGGCCCTACCGCTTTCCTCAGCCCCGCTGGGTGCCCCTCACCTGGATCTCCTCCGCCAGCTCCCAGGTGCTGCAGAAAAGAGCCAGGGCCTGTGCCGCGGCCTCGGTGCGGGCAGCTCGGCAGAGCACGCAGATGGAGTCCAGAAACCGCAGCTTCTGGGCCTCGTCCTGCCGGGCGGGGAGGAGAGAGACCACCGCGCGTGAACAGGGACGAGGCCCGGCCAGCACAACCGGAGCATCGCGGGCACGCAGCCGCCTGTGGGGTGCCGGCAGGGCACCGCTCTGCACAGCCAGCAGCCCTCAGAGAGCCCGGCTGCCTGGAGCAGACACCGAGGGCCCCGGCTGGGCGGCAACACCTGCACTTACCTTTCCTTCGCCTGTGAGAAAGCCTTGGATGCACCTCAGCGCTTCCTTCTCGTCTCCCTGCAGCTCCAGGCAGCCGGAGGCCGAAGAACCAGCATCTGAGCCCGAAAGAGAGCAGGGAGCGCTGGAGGGCCGGGCGGGCTCCCCGTCCCCAGGCCTCCCCGCCGCGGCGCCGCTCACTCACCTGCCGGCAGCGCCTGGGGCACGCACACCTCGGGGGGCTCCGCGGGAGAGCTGCTCTCCTGGGGAGCCCCGGCCTCCGCCCAGGCAACCCTGGGGCGGCTGGGGGGTCTCTGCGCCATCCTGCGGGAAGGACAGAAGGTGTCGTGGGACAGGGCCGGGGGAGCCGCTGGCAGGCCTGGCCCCGGCCTGCGGTGCCGAGCGGGGAGGCAGCGGGGCCCAGGGAGCCTGCGCAGCGCCACGGGCAATAACGCGGGCAACGCTTTTCCAGCCAGCAGGAAACGCCTGGGAAAGGCAGGCTGGGGACTGGCTGGAAACATCCGCCACGTCCAACTGGACGTGCCGAAGGATCATGCCGGAAAACTCAGAGCACGCGGCTGACTTTTCCAGATGGAAAGGCTCACTGGGGAATGCCCAGCGGTTTGGCTGGGACTTCTTTTTGAAGGGAAACGCTTTGGAAAGGAAGCCGGAGGACGGTCACCTAGGATGAGCGGGGGCCGGGCTGCTCCCCACCGGGCTGAGGGCCTGTCCCCGCAGAGCCGGCCAAGCCCCAGTCCCGTCCCTCTTACCCGGGTCCGAGCTGGGGAGGCCTCGGGGAAACGCCTGGGCCCCGCGGGGCTGCCCGGGGCGGCAGGGACAGACGTGGGGGCACTCGGGGGCTCCTGCGCCAGCCCCGCGCGCTGCTGCCCTGTGCTGTCACCGTCCTCCCGGACACTGCGGGGCGGTGACCGTGGCGGCGCCAGGCAGCGCCGCGGGTGTCACAGGAGGGAGGTCACAAAGGGCCCCGCTGTTCCCCGCCACCCGGGGACAGTCAGATGTGGCCCCCTCGGGCGGCGCAGGGTCGGCTTGCCCAGGCACCCTCTCTTTGCCCTCGGGCTGTCTCAGGGCCCCCGGCTGCCCTCGCACCCCTCCAGACCCATCCATTTGCCCTCGGGCTGTCCCAGAGCCCTGTGTCTGCCCTCTGGGGGGGCCCAAGGACCTCCGCTTGCTCTCGGCGGCACTTCAGAGCCCTCCCGTCCCCTTTCGGTGCACCAGAGCCTGCCGGGGGCACCGAAAGGCACACAGAGAGCTCCTGAGGACACCGCAGGCACAGCGGA
>NW_020449466.1:0-1643 GCF_003343035.1 Apteryx rowi | reverse complement strand
GTCTGATTAGAGCTGCAGACTTGTCTTGCAGGGCATTAGAGCTAGGTGTAAAAGACAAGTGGAGCAATTACTTATGTCAGCTGAGAGGGAGCAGTTCCTTTCCTCCGTGCAGAAGGACTCCTGGACATTGCGTTCGTATGACCAGAGAAGGAGGAGAATAAGAGGAAGCTTAGTTAAGACCTCTCCCTTGCCTTGCATCTGTGTAGAAGGACTGCTGGGTGCTGAAGACCCCCAAGACCTTGCTCTCTGTGTGGCTGCTAGCTACAGCTTCCCTGTCACCTAGGCAGAGTGCCTTCTTACTTGCCTCTCCACAGGTAGCAGAACTCACAGTCCAGCTGGCCACTCCTCCCTGCACCCAACCCTGAGCCCATCTATGCTACAAAAAAGACCTCCCGACCAAGGAGAGGTCTGCCCTGCGCACAGAGGAGTTGCCTTCCCTGTGGCTGAGATTAAAGGGAAGGATGTTCTTGTAGACTGAAGGGGCAGCATAGAAGAGAAGGAGGACTCATTTCTGACCCTCAAGCCATGGAGTACTTGCCTCCCTTGGCCTCCTGATTCCTCCCAGGCATTCAGGCTTTATAGAGCATCCACTGTCATTTTGGTCCCCAACTGAGGAGAAGTCATCCCGCTCTTACCATGTTGCCAAGGCATGTCCTCAGGTCTTCTGCTTTCCTCGGCCCCTTTCTCCAAGTTCAGTCTGCAATGCAAGGACAAAAGTCAGCCCTTTCCTAGGAGTGATGTTTCCTCCTGGCATGCTGCTCAGCGGCTGGCAACATGGTCAAGCCATGCCCACTCTTCCCAGCAAAAGTTCTCTTGTGTGCACCATAGTAGAGAATGAAAGACCATGGCTGCAGGATGATCTGATGGCCTGAGAACTAGCCACTCTCCTATCTTTGACTCCAGTGTAGCTCCCTGACAATTCAGCTGTGCACCAATGTTTTCCTTAGTCAAATTGAATCAGGGTATTTCTTGTGTCTGCAGAATGCAGAAGACGGTACTTGACCGCAGCCTCATTTTTCCACAGGGACAGAGTGATGGAAACCTTGTCCAAGTGGAAACTCCATGAGATTAACTCCAGTCCTGCAAGCTGACCAGATCAAGGTTTCTTCAGAGTCAACAGAGAAAGGCATCTCCAGCAGGAGATTCAGAGCAGCAGCCTAAAGAGGTGCTCTGAAGAGCGTGACGATGCAGCCTCTCTTTCTTCCTCTACCAGCATGAGCCAGGAATGTGACCTGATGGCTGAAGACACTCAAGCTTACCTGAGGCCAAAACATATCTGCAAGAGCACACCGCCCTGCTACTGCAGTTGCTTTCCCAGCTTTTCCCACAGAGGAGCCTGCCATGTCTGACAAGACCTTTTAGAGAAGGGATGTGGAGCTCACATGAGAATTGAGAAATGCTAGCTGCTCTGCTTGTTACAGGGAAGGAGTTCTGCTCAAGGCACTCCTACCTCTTCTGCTCTGTTGTTCATGCCTCTTTCTCTTGACTCAGCTGAGTTGCCCTTTGCTCCACTCTTGTCATCTTAGCCGTGCTCCCAGTGGCCATAAAAAGGTGTGTGTGTACCTGTGTGTGTGTGCCTCTGTGTCTGTGTGTGGTGTATGTTGGTGTGGGGAGGCATTTCAAAAGAGCACTTCCAAAGCCTG
>NW_020449465.1:0-1699 GCF_003343035.1 Apteryx rowi | reverse complement strand
CACCTGGAGGCGGCGGCGGGCGGCCTGGTGCTTGGCGCGGCGCTCCAGGAACTGCTTGGCGAAGGCCTGGGCCTCCGGCGTGTCGCCCAGGCACGAGCGGATGCAGTCGTGCACGTCGTAGGGCGACTCCAGCTCCTTCAGGAAGGCCACCGCCGTGGGCACTGCGGGGCCGTCGTCAGCGGGCCGCGCCGGGGCCCAGGCGTCCGGGCCACAGAGGGGCCCAGGCGGACGGGGGGGGGGGACCCAGGCGTCCGGGCGAGAGAAGGGCCCAGGCATTCGGGGCAGGGGGACACAGGGATTCAGAGGGAAGCAGGACCCAGGTGTCCAGGATCTCCCCAAGGGACCCAGGTGTCCGACCACCCCCTCCGCCAGGGACCCAGGCGTCCAGGCGAGAGAGGGGCCCAGGCGTCCGGGACCCCCCCAGGGACCCAGGCATCCGGGCAAGAGAAGGACCCAGGTGTTCAGGACAGGGGACCCAGGGATCCAGAGGGAAGCAGGACCCAGGCATCCGGGACCCCCCAGGGACCCAGGTGTCTGGGATCTCCCTGAGGGGCCCAGGCGTCCGGGGCAGGGGGACCCAGGCATCCAGCCCCCCCTCCAAGGGGCCCAGGCGTCCGGGGCAGGGGGCCCCGGCGTCCGGGCGTACCGTGCAGGGCGCTGGGGGCGCCGAGCGCGTGCAGCATCTGCTCGCACCACTGGGTGAAGCCGTCCTGGGGCCGGCTGAGCCCCTGCAGCAGCCGCAGCAGCTTCTCCTCCTCCTCCGTGCGCTGGCGGCCCGGGCGGCAGGGCCCCCCCGCCGCCGCCGCCGCCGCCTCCCTGCCGCGCGCCACACGCCGCGTCACGCCACGGCACGCCGCGGCACGCCACGCCACGCGCTGCCCACACGGACGTGCAGGCACGGACACGCAGGACACAGGCAGACGCGCACGGAGCCGCATGGACACGTGCAGACACGCACGGACTTGCATGGACCCAGACACACGTGTGGAGCCATGTGGACCCAGACGGACACGCACAGACACGCGTGGAGCCACGAGAACACGCACAGACACACAGAGACCTGCAGACGCACACGGACACGCGCGGACCCAGACGGACATGCATGGAGCTGCATGGAGCCGCATGGACACGCAGGGAGCCACAGGGACACGTACAGACACGCACAGTCACGGACGGACACGCACAGAGCCACGAGAACATGCACAGACGCACACGGACCTGCGCAGACGCACATGGACACGCAGGGACACAGACACATGGCCATGGACACACATGGAGCCACACGGATGCACATGGACACACACGAAGCCAGGCAGACATGCACACATGTGCATGGACATGCATGGAGCCACGTAGACGCACACGGACACACATGGACCCGCACAGACACACACGGAGCCAGACGGACACGCACACGTGTACACGGACATGCCCGGAGCCGTGCAGACACACACGGACCCAGACAGACGTGCACGGGCCCGCACAGAGCCACACGGACACACACGGACGCACGCAGACACGCGTGGACACGCACGGACACAGACGGACACGCAGAGAGCCATGCGGACACGCCTGGACCCGGATGGACACGCAGACCCGCACGGAGCCCCACGGTCCCACACGGACGCGCAGGGAGCCCCGCAGACCCCCAAGGACCCGCGCGGAGCCCCACGGACGCGCGCGCCCCGTCCCCGTGCCC